>NC_091985.1:175432365-175522365 GCF_044704955.1 Pristiophorus japonicus
TAAGCCATTTAGGACCGAGATGCGGAGGAACTTCTTCACCCAGAGAGTGGTGAACCTGTGGAATTCTCTACCACAGAAAGTTGTTGAGGCCAATTCACTAAATATATTCAAAAAGGAGTTAGATGAGGTCCTTACTACTAGGGGGATCAAGGGGTATGGCGAGAAAGCAGGAATGGGGTACTGAAGTTGAATGTTCAGCCATGAACTCATTGAATGGCCTACTCCTGCACCTATGGTTCTATGTTTCCCCCAGTCTATCTCTCTCTCTCCCCCAGTCTATCTCTCGCCTTCCCCCCGTCTCTCTCTCTCTCTCTCCCTGTCTCTCTCTCTCCCTCTCCCCCTGTTTATCTCTCTCCCTCCCCAGTCTATCTCTCTCCCTCTCCCCCAGTCTATCTCGCTCTCCCTCCCCCCAGTCTCTCTCTCTCCCTCCCCCAGTCTCTCTCCCCCGCTCCCCCAGCTCTCTCTCTCTCCCTCCCCCAGTCTCTCTCTCTCCCTCCCCCCAGCTCTCTCTCTCTCCCTCCCCCAGTCTCTCTCTCTCCCTCCCCCCAGCTCTCTCTCTCTCCCTCCCCCAGTCTCTCTCTCTCCCTCCCCCCAGCTCTCTCTCACTCCCTCCCCCTGTTTCTCTCTCTCTCCCTCCCCCTGTCTAACTCTCTCCCTCCCCCTGTCTATCTGTCTCCCTCCCTCAGTCTCTCTCTCCCCCTGCCCCCTGTCTATCTCTCTCCCTCCCCCAATCCCTCTCTCTTCCTCCCCCTGTCTTTCTCTCTCTCTCCCCCTGTTTATCTCTCTCCCTCCCCCACCCTCTCTCTTTCTCCCTCCCCCTGTCTATCTCTCTCCCTCTCCCAGTCTCTCTCTCTCCCTCCCCCGGTCTCTCTCTCTCCCTCCCCCACCCTCTCTCTCTCTCTCCCTCCCCCAGTCTATCTCTCTCTCCATGATCTTGTTGAATGGCGGAGCAGGCTCGAGGGGCTCGATGGCCTACTCCTGTTCCTAATTCTTATGTTCTTATGTTCTCTCCCTCCCCCAGTCTATCTCTCTCTCCTTCCTCTAGTGTCTATCTCTCTCTCCCCCAGTCTATCTCTCTCTCCCCCCCAGTCTTTCTCTCTCTCTCCCCCGTCTATCTCTCTCCCTCCCCCCTGTCTCTCTCACCCTCCCCCAGTCTCTCTCTCTCCCTCTCCCCCTGTCTATCTCTCTCCCTCTCCCCCTGTCTATCTCTCTCCCTCCCCCAGTCTCTCTCTCTCCCTCTCCCCCTGTCTATCACTCTCCCTCTCCCCCTGTCTCTCTCTCTCTCTCCCTCCCCTTGTCTATCTCTCTCCTTCTCCCTGTCTCTCTCTTTCTCTCTCCCAACTCCGATTTCTTTCTCTCTCTCAGAAGACCGTAAAAATGTTTGTGTCGATAATTGTATGTCGCACTGCGCATCCGCGACCGAATCAAGCACGCATGCGCAGAAAGGAGGCGGAGTCCAGGATATGCATGCACAGAAAGGGGGCGGAGTCCAGGGAATGCAAGCGCAGAAAGGGGGCGGAGTCCAGGTTACGCATGCACAGAAAGGGGGCGGAGTCCAGGGAACACATGTGCAGAAGGACACACAAAAAACTGTTGCAACTAATCACTCCGCCCATTTATTTCTTGTTTCTGGAAAGTGTTAGGAGACCAGAATTCATGGAGCAGTAAGCCAGGCCCACTTGCTTTCATTTGCCTGTAGGTAAGCGGTGAGCAGTGCGATGCGCTTCCATTCGGGGTGGAGGAAAGATGTACTAGCATTTTTTAGCGCTGAGGATTAAGCAGTAGGCACTCCTGCCCCATTATCCTCCTTTGGCCATCCCGGAACTGCTCGAAAACAAGTGGAAAATTCAGCTCACAGTCACCTTACAACTTATGTCTGGCTTTGTTATTAATCAGTTTCTATCACACACACGCGCACACACGTACACAGTGTATGCACATGCACGCACACACGTACACAGTGTATGCACATGCACGCACACGCGTGCACATACTATACTGCCCAAATATTTGGATGTTGAAGAAAAAAAGCATTGGTTCAAACAAAACCATCCATTTTATAGGATGTGATATTTCATTTTTATGAAACTGTGACAAGTTGGCAGCAATCATTACCGGGGTGGATTTCCTCGAAGCTTGTCCAGCTTGCCCTGGGATGTCTCATTATGTTAAAGGCACTATATGAATGCAAGTTGTTGTTGCGTCACTTCCGTAACTTCGACGGAAACCTCGTTGGATTTCCACTGAATGCTCGCCAAAGTTACAGCGGGGCGGAGCGGGAGAAGGCCGAGGGAATTTACTCGCTGTGTCTCTTGAACGCTGCACTTCTGATCGGCTACATTGTCCGCATGCACGACACGAGACTCCCAAAGCAAGTGCTCTACTCGGAGCTCCTTCACGGCAAACGAGCCAAAGGTGGGTGGAGGAAACGTTACAGGACACCCTCAAAGCCTCTCTGATAAAGTGCAACATCCCCACCGACACCTGGGAGTCCCTGACCAAAGACCGCTCTAAGTGGAGGAAGTGCATCCAGGAGGGCGCTGAGCACCTCGAGTCTCATCGCCGAGAGCATGCAGAAATCAAGCACAGGCAGCGGAAAGAGCGTGCGGCAAACCAGTCCCACCCACCCCTTCCCTCAACAACTCTCTGCCCCACTTGTGACAGAGACTGTGGCTCTTGTATTGGACTGTTCAGCCACCTAAGGACTCATGTTAAGAGTGGAAGCAAGTCTTCCTCGATGCCGAGGTACTGCCTATGATGATTGGATGAAGACAGTCGGACTTTTCATCTGTGGGCTTGCTGCTGCGCTGTAGGACAGTCAGGTTTGCCTTGTGAAGGAACTATAAATGGGATTGCATGTGCTGATGATTGGTGACTGCCACCTTGACCCCGGTGTGATGTGATTGCGCCAGTCATTTGCGGAGAACACCCTCGGGTGCTGAGCGATGTAGTTCCATCTGCTGAAGCGATTCCCAGGGGAGCACCACTTGAAACCTTTCTCCTGGAGACCGGCATTTCATCAGGTTTTACCAGCAGGCTCCAGGCTCCATTATCCTGACTGCCTTTCACTCAAAACTCTGCTGGTGGCAATGTCAGATTGGGACAATCCGAGACATTTAAAAGCAGCTGCCGCACTCTCTTTATAAAGGCTAGTTCCAAAAAATAATCACAAGTCCTTTATCAAAGATATTTTTGTGTTTCGTATATTCTCTTTTCTCGAGACCCGATGGAAGTCTTTCGAATTATGAATGGGTTTGACAGGGCAGCTGTGGAGAGGATGTGCCCGCCTAGTGAGGAAGTCCCAAAGTAGGGGCTCATCAGTATAAGATAGTCATTAATAAATCCAGTAAGGAATTGAAGAACAACTTCTTTACCCAGAGAGTGAACTCGCTACCACTGACAGACAGACTTGGATTTATATAGCGCCTTTCACAACCACCGGACGTCTCAAAGCACTTTACAAAGAATGAAGTATTTTTTGGAGTGTAGTCACTGTTGTAATGTGGGAAACGTGGCAGCCAATTTGCGCACAGCAAGCTCCCACAAACAGCAATGTGATAATGACCAGGTAATCTGTTTTTGTTATGTTGATTGAGGGATGAATATTGGCCAGGACACCGGGGATAACTCCCCTGCTCTTCTTCGAAATAGTGCCATGGGAGATTTTACATCCATCTGAGAGAGCAGACGGGGCCTCGGTTTAACGTCTCTTCCGAAAAACAGTGCAGCATTGCACTGGAGTATCAGCCTAGATTTGGGCACTCAAATCCCTAGAGTGGGACTTGAACCCAGAACCTTCTGACTCAAAGGCGAAAGTGAGTCACTGAGCCACAGCTGACACTGAAATTAGTAAATTAAAAGGAAAATGCTTCTTTTCTCTAGATTTCGTTAGGATGCTAATCTCTGATTAGGGTTGCGATTTATTCACTTAGAATTCGTTACTACAAAATTACAATACTTGTGCCAAGTCAGAGACTTTGCAGGGATGAGAAACTACAAGATACTTGTATTTATACTGGAGAGGGGATGCCAAGATATTGGAACAGTTTTCAAAATCAAAATAATTGCTGGGTGAATCAGGGCAGTCTGTGGCAGCCAATTTAAAATTGCCATTTGGGGTGGGCTTATTTTTGCTTCACAATTGTTAAAAGCATTGAATATTTCAGTTGAAACATTGCCTTTGTTAAGGAAGAGTAGATAAACATTTGAAGCAGATGATGCATGAAATGACTGGGGTAGTGAGATCAGGTTTAGAGACCAACAGGGATGCCTGCGGAGCTGCTTTCTTGTCCTTGAGTTGTGTTGCTGTTTCCAGTTCAAGAATGCCTTGCGCTTGCGGCTTATTAGCTCCGGGATCTCCTGGTCCTTATCGAACCAGTCTTGGTATTTCCTGGTCGAGTGACCGAGCGTCTCTTCACAGGTTCTAGTTATGGAAGCCTTGAGGGCAGACCAGACACTATGGAAACTCTGTGTCTCTGGGTCACTGGGAGTCGTCAGGTTGGTTGTGAGGCGCTGCTGAATAGGGCTTTCTTAGCAAGGTCTTGGAGTACTCCAGCGATGATTTTCCTGCGGCATTGTTTCTGTTGCCGCTGCTGTTTTGGGGCTACATTGATGGAGATGACAGAGTGGATTAGGCGGTGGTCCATCCAGCAGTCATCAGCTCCTGTCATGGCACGGGTGATGTGAATGTCCTTGCGGTCCCTCGCTCAGACCATGACGTAGTCGGGCAGATGCCAGTACTTGGAGCGAGGGTGTTGTCATGCTTGTCTTTGGAGTTGGATTTCCCTACCCACTCTCTGCCAATCGCACCTCCCCAGAGGGGCCGAATGGCCGACTCCTGCTCCTATTTCTTATATTCTTAAGGCAGTCAACAATGCCACTGCTGCTCACTGGTCAATTGCAACAACAACTTGTATTTATATAGCACCTTTAACATAGTGAAATGTCCCAAGGCGCATAAGAAATAAGAAATAAGGAGATAAGAAATTTGACCACCGAGCTTGGCCATAGAGGTAGGTTTTGAGGAGAGGTTTAGGGAGGGAGTTCCAGAGCTTGGGGCCCAGGCAGCTGAAGGCACGGCCACCGACGGTTGAGCGATTATAATCAGGGATGCTCAAGAGGGCAGAATTAGAGGATCGCAGACATCTCAGGAGGATTGTGGGGCTGGAGGAGATTACAGAGATAGGGAGGGGCAAGGCCATGGAGGGATTTGAAAATAAGGTGAAAATGAGAATTTTGAAATCAAGGTGTTGCTTAACCGGAAGCCAATGCAGATCAGCGAGCACGGGGGTGATGGGTGAATGGGACTTGGTGCGAGCTAGGTCATAGGCAGCCGAGTTTTGGATCTCCTCTAGTTTACGTAGTCAAGTCTAGCGGTAACAAAGGCATGGATGAGGGTTTCAGCAGGGATGAGCTGAGGCAAGGCCGGAGACGAGCGATTTTAGAGGTGGAAATAGGTGGTCTTAGTTATGCTGCGTATATGTGGTCAAAAGCTCATTTCATGGTCAGATATGACACCTAGGTTGCAAACAGTCTGGTTCAGCCTCAGACAGAAGTTGGAGAGAGGGATGGAGTCAGTGGCTGGGGAACGGAGTTAGCGGCAATTGGAGAAAATTTCTGTTGTACCTGGTGAATCTAGACTAGTCTCTGCAGCTATAGCTGATGTATCTAGACTAGTCTCTGCAGCTTTAGCTGGTGAATCTAGACTAGTCTCTGCAACTATAGCTGGTGAATCTAGACTAGTCTCTGCAGCTATAGCTGGTGAATCTAGACTAGTCTCTGCAGCTATAGCTGGTGAATCTAGACTAGTCTCTGCAGCTATAGCTGGTGAATCTAGACTAGTCTCTGCAACTATAGCTGGTAAATCTAGACTAGTCTCTGCAACTATAGCTGGTGAATCTAGACTAGTCTCTGCAACTATAGCTGGTGAATCTAGACTAGTCTCTGCAACTATAGCTGGTGAATCTAGACTAGTCTCTGCAACTATAGCTGGTGAATCTAGACTAGTCTCTGCAGCTATAGCTGGTGTATTTAGACTAGTCTCTGCAGCTATAGCTGGTGAATCTAGACTAGTCTCTGCAGCTATAGCTGGTGAATCTAGACTAGTCTCTGCAGCTATAGCTGGTGTATCTAGACTAATCTCTGCCGCTATAGCTGGTGAATCTAGACTAGTCTCTGCAGCTATAGCTGGTGAATCTAGACTAGTCTCTGCAGCTATAGCTGGTGAATCTAGACTAGTCTCTGCAGCTATAGCTGGTGTATCTAGACTAGTCTCTGCAGCTATAGCTGGTGAATCTAGACTAGTCTCTGCAGCTATAGCTGGTGAATCTAGACTAGTCTCTGCAACTATAGCTGGTGAATCTAGACTAGTCTCTGCAACTATAGCTGGTGTATTTAGACTAGTCTCTGCAGCTATAGCTGGTGTATTTAGACTAGTCTCTGCAGCTTTAGCTGGTGAATCTAGACTAGTCTCTGCAACTATAGCTGGTGAATCTAGACTAGTCTCTGCAACTATAGCTGGTGAATCTAGACTAGTCTCTGCAACTATAGCTGGTGTATTTAGACTAGTCTCTGCAGCTATAGCTGGTGTATTTAGACTAGTCTCTGCAGCTTTAGCTGGTGAATCTAGACTAGTCTCTGCAACTATAGCTGGTGAATCTAGACTAGTCTCTGCAGCTATAGCTGGTGAATCTAGACTAGTCTCTGCAGCTATAGCTGGTGAATCTAGACTAGTCTCTGCAGCTATAGCTGGTGAATCTAGACTAGTCTCTGCAGCTATAGCTGGTGAATCTAGACTAGTCTCTGCCGCTGTAGCTGGTGAATCTAGACTAGTCTCTGCAACTATAGCTGGTGAATCTAGACTAGTCTCTGCAACTATAGCTGGTGTATTTAGACTAGTCTCTGCAGCTATAGCTGGTGTATTTAGACTAGTCTCTGCAGCTATAGCTGGTGTATCTAGACTAGTCTCTGCAGCTATAGCTGGTGTATCTAGACTAGTCTCTGCAGCTATAGCTGGCGTATCTAGACTAGTCTCTGCAGCTATAGCTGGTGAATCTAGACTAGTCTCTGCAGCTATAGCTGGTGAATCTAGACTAGTCTCTGCAACTATAGCTGGTGTATTTAGACTAGTCTCTGCAGCTATAGCTGGTGTATCTAGACTAGTCTCTGCAGCTATAGCTGGTGTATCTAGACTAGTCTCTGCAGCTATAGCTGGTGTATCTAGACTAGTCTCTGCAGCTATAGCTGGTGAATCTAGACTAGTCTCTGCAGCTATAGCTGGTGAATCTAGACTAGTCTCTGCAGCTATAGCTGGTGAATCTAGACTAGTCTCTGCCGCTATAGCTGGTGTATCTAGACTAGTTTCTGAAGCTGTAGCTGGTGAATCTAGACTAGTCTCTGCAGCTATAACTGGTGAATCTAGACTAATCTCTGCAACTATAGCTGGTGAATCTAGACTAGTCTCTGCAACTATAGCTGGTGTATTTAGACTAGTCTCTGCAGCTATAGCTGGTGTATTTAGACTAGTCTCTGCAGCTATAGCTGGTGTATCTAGACTAGTCTCTGCAGCTATAGCTGGTGTATCTAGACTAGTCTCTGCAGCTATAGCTGGTGTATCTAGACTAGTCTCTGCAGCTATAGCTGGTGAATCTAGACTAGTCTCTGCAACTATAGCTGGTGTATTTAGACTAGTCTCTGCAGCTATAGCTGGTGTATCTAGACTAGTCTCTGCAGCTATAGCTGGTGTATCTAGACTAGTCTCTGCAGCTATAGCTGGTGTATCTAGACTAGTCTCTGCAGCTATAGCTGGTGAATCTAGACTAGTCTCTGCAGCTATAGCTGGTGAATCTAGACTAGTCTCTGCAGCTATAGCTGGTGAATCTAGACTAGTCTCTGCCGCTATAGCTGGTGTATCTAGACTAGTTTCTGAAGCTGTAGCTGGTGAATCTAGACTAGTCTCTGCAGCTATAACTGGTGAATCTAGACTAGTCTCTGCAGCTATAACTGGTGAATCTAGACTAGTCTCTGCAACTATAGCTGGTGAATCTAGACTAGTCTCTGCAACTATAGCTGGTGAATCTAGACTAGTCTCTGCAGCTATAGCTGGTGTATCTAGACTAGTCTCTGCAGCTATAGCTGGTGAATCTAGACTAGTCTCTGCAACTATAGCTGGTGTATTTAGACTAGTCTCTGCAGCTATAGCTGGTGTATTTAGACTAGTCTCTGCAGCTTTAGCTGGTGAATCTAGACTAGTCTCTGCAACTATAGCTGGTGAATCTAGACTAGTCTCTGCAGCTATAGCTGGTGAATCTAGACTAGTCTCTGCAGCTATAGCTGGTGAATCTAGACTAGTCTCTGCAGCTATAGCTGGTGAATCTAGACTAGTCTCTGCAGCTATAGCTGGTGAATCTAGACTAGTCTCTGCCGCTGTAGCTGGTGAATCTAGACTAGTCTCTGCAACTATAGCTGGTGAATCTAGACTAGTCTCTGCAACTATAGCTGGTGTATTTAGACTAGTCTCTGCAGCTATAGCTGGTGTATTTAGACTAGTCTCTGCAGCTATAGCTGGTGTATCTAGACTAGTCTCTGCAGCTATAGCTGGTGTATCTAGACTAGTCTCTGCAGCTATAGCTGGCGTATCTAGACTAGTCTCTGCAGCTATAGCTGGTGAATCTAGATTAGTCTCTGCAGCTATAGCTGGTGAATCTAGACTAGTCTCT
The DNA here is from genome assembly GCF_044704955.1 of Pristiophorus japonicus. NCBI lineage: Eukaryota > Metazoa > Chordata > Chondrichthyes > Pristiophoridae > Pristiophorus > Pristiophorus japonicus. The sequence continues at coordinate 175,441,083 of NC_091985.1, forward strand.
GCAACTATAGCTGGTGTATTTAGACTAGTCTCTGCAGCTATAGCTGGTGTATCTAGACTAGTCTCTGCAGCTATAGCTGGTGTATCTAGACTAGTCTCTGCAGCTATAGCTGGTGTATCTAGACTAGTCTCTGCAGCTATAGCTGGTGAATCTAGACTAGTCTCTGCAGCTATAGCTGGTGAATCTAGACTAGTCTCTGCAGCTATAGCTGGTGAATCTAGACTAGTCTCTGCCGCTATAGCTGGTGTATCTAGACTAGTTTCTGAAGCTGTAGCTGGTGAATCTAGACTAGTCTCTGCAGCTATAACTGGTGAATCTAGACTAGTCTCTGCAACTATAGCTGGTGAATCTAGACTAGTCTCTGCAACTATAGCTGATGTATTTAGACTAGTCTCTGCAGCTATAGCTGGTGTATTTAGACTAGTCTCTGCAGCTATAGCTGGTGTATCTAGACTAGTCTCTGCAGCTATAGCTGGTGTATCTAGACTAGTCTCTGCAGCTATAGCTGGTGTATCTAGACTAGTCTCTGCAGCTATAGCTGGTGAATCTAGACTAGTCTCTGCAACTATAGCTGGTGTATTTAGACTAGTCTCTGCAGCTATAGCTGGTGTATCTAGACTAGTCTCTGCAGCTATAGCTGGTGTATCTAGACTTGTCTCTGCAGCTATAGCTGGTGTATCTAGACTAGTCTCTGCAGCTATAGCTGGTGAATCTAGACTAGTCTCTGCAGCTATAGCTGGTGAATCTAGACTAGTCTCTGCAGCTATAGCTGGTGAATCTAGACTAGTCTCTGCCGCTATAGCTGGTGTATCTAGACTAGTTTCTGAAGCTGTAGCTGGTGAATCTAGACTAGTCTCTGCAGCTATAACTGGTGAATCTAGACTAGTCTCTGCAACTATAGCTGGTGAATCTAGACTAGTCTCTGCAACTATAGCTGGTGAATCTAGACTAGTCTCTGCAGCTATAGCTGGTGTATCTAGACTAGTCTCTGCAGCTATAGCTGGTGAATCTAGACTAGTCTCTGCAGCTATAGCTGGTGAATCTAGACTAGTCTCTGCAGCTATAGCTGGTGAATCTAGACTAGTCTCTGCAGCTATAGCTGGTGAATCTAGACTAGTCTCTGCAGCTATAGCTGGTGAATCTAGACTAGTCTCTGCAGCTATAGCTGGTGAATCTAGACTAGTCTCTGCCGCTGTAGCTGGTGAATCTAGACTAGTCTCTGCAACTATAGCTGGTGAATCTAGACTAGTCTCTGCAACTATAGCTGGTGTATTTAGACTAGTCTCTGCAGCTATAGCTGGTGTATTTAGACTAGTCTCTGCAGCTATAGCTGGTGTATCTAGACTAGTCTCTGCAGCTATAGCTGGTGTATCTAGACTAGTCTCTGCAGCTATAGCTGGCGTATCTAGACTAGTCTCTGCAGCTATAGCTGGTGAATCTAGACTAGTCTCTGCAGCTATAGCTGGTGAATCTAGACTAGTCTCTGCAACTATAGCTGGTGTATTTAGACTAGTCTCTGCAGCTATAGCTGGTGTATCTAGACTAGTCTCTGCAGCTATAGCTGGTGTATCTAGACTAGTCTCTGCAGCTATAGCTGGTGTATCTAGACTAGTCTCTGCAGCTATAGCTGGTGAATCTAGACTAGTCTCTGCAGCTATAGCTGGTGAATCTAGACTAGTCTCTGCAGCTATAGCTGGTGAATCTAGACTAGTCTCTGCCGCTATAGCTGGTGTATCTAGACTAGTTTCTGAAGCTGTAGCTGGTGAATCTAGACTAGTCTCTGCAGCTATAACTGGTGAATCTAGACTAGTCTCTGCAACTATAGCTGGTGAATCTAGACTAGTCTCTGCAACTATAGCTGGTGAATCTAGACTAGTCTCTGCAGCTATAGCTGGTGTATCTAGACTAGTCTCTGCAGCTATAGCTGGTGAATCTAGACTAGTCTCTGCAGCTATAGCTGGTGAATCTAGACTAGTCTCTGCAGCTTTAGCTGGTGAATCTAGACTAGTCTCTGCAACTATAGCTGGTGAATCTAGACTAGCCTCTGCAACTATAGCTGGTGAATCTAGACTAGTCTCTGCAGCTATAGCTGGTGAATCTAGACTAGTCTCTGCAGCTATAGCTGGTGAATCTAGACTAGTCTCTGCAGCTATAGCTGGTGAATCTAGACTAGTCTCTGCAGCTATAGCTGGTGAATCTAGACTAGTCTCTGCCGCTGTAGCCGGTGAATCTAGACTAGTCTCTGCAACTATAGCTGGTGAATCTAGACTAGTCTCTGCAGCTATAGCTGGTGAATCTAGACTAGTCTCTGCAACTATAGCTGGTGAATCTAGACTAGTCTCTGCAACTATAGCTGGTGAATCTAGACTAGTCTCTGCAGCTATAGCTGGTGTATCTAGACTAGTCTCTGCCGCTATAGCTGGTGTATCTAGACTAGTTTCTGAAGCTGTAGCTGGTGACATCCAAGAAATTCAGATACAATAGTCTCATGAGGCCACCGAGGTTGTCACGGAGCAGAACATGGCATCCTGAAGGTCCCTGGATGGATCTGGGAGAGCGCCCCAGGACAGTCCTGAGAGAGTGCCTCACTGTATGCTGCATAATCTGTCCATCTGCATTCGATGGGCTCATCATGGAGTAACACTGGTGGGCAGGAATGCAGTCCTGGTACATTCTCAGTGCCAAACTGGCCAAGAATGGAAAGCTAGCCCTGGTCTCCTATTGCTCTTTGCTTTTCTGGACTCACTGTGCATCTGAGTATAACCTGTAGTTTAAAGTTATGTATTTAAACAAAATATTTAGGGCTGGAAATTTGGTCGCGCCTTAGTTGGGGCGGTGTTCCGGGCGGTGCAGTAAACTTTGCTGCGGCAAATGGTTTGTGTCTGCTGCCGCAAAGTTCATCAGCTGGGCCCTGAGTGTGGAGCGGGCACTAAGGGAGGTGTTACCCACCTCTCTCAGGGCGCTAGGCCGGCTGAGCAAGGGAAAATCCCGAGCTAAACAGTCAGCCTCGGAGCGCTGTAAGAGAGGCCTCAGGGGGGGAAATAACCTAAAAGCAACCACCACAACATAAATTGCAAAGAAACCAATCACACTTACCCCGAGGTGGACATTACTGACCTCATTACGGCCGCTACAGCTCGGACCACCCACTTTCACAGGCGGTGCCAGCAGGATGCTCTACGGAGCGCCATGGATCAAGCACGATCCAACAATTGAGCCGCTGTCGCAACCAGGGACGTTGCACACCGGCTCACCTCTTCTGGGCCGTAATGCTTCGTGCCCCGCCGAAACCGCCACCAAATGTCCCGGCAGAGCGCTGGGAGCTGGCCGTCCAGCAGGATGTGCTTACCGCCGCCATTGCTGCCCCTCTGGAACGCTAACAGGGGCGGCCGGAGGCCGAAAATCCAGCCCTATGTCGAGTTTTCCGATCTCTGTAACCTCCTCCAGCCCCACAAACCTCCCAAACCCTGCGCTCCTTCAATTCTGGCCCCTTAAGCATCACCGATTTTCATCCTCCCTAAACCTCTCCGCCTCGCTACCACTCTCTCCTCCTTCAAGACGCTCCTTAAAACCTCCTTCTTTGACCATGCTTTTGGTCACCTTATGTGGCTCGGTGGCAGATGTTGTCCTGTGAAGCACCTTAGGGTGCTTTGCTAGGTTAAAGATGCGATTACAATTGCAAGTTTTTGCTGTTGTACATGTGGAGCATCTGGACTAGGTGCAGGATCGCTGAACATTCTTAAAGCAACAGGATGAGTATCTTGAATATTCCAGGCAGGTCCTTGGCATATATGCTTTCAGAAATGCAAAGTGGTTTCCCAAGCAGGCTAGCTAATGATTTTTTTAATGCACTATTGCTGTGTTCTGACACGATTTAGTTCATACAAATTTAAATAGATGCAGTCACTAGACAACACAAGCTGGCTGTGCCCTGATATTCCAATTCCCAGCTTGGTCACTCTCAGACTGAGGTGTAAGCCAGCCCCATATAGGTACAGGTTTTTCCCTCGCTGTGTATTTCTGAGAATGTCATTTCTGAGATTTCCATCAGAATGATTTGTCAGGAAAACCTTGCTGCGAGTAAGAGTCCCAAAAGAAAATCAAGATTTGCACATGTCACATGTAAGAAGGAGTCCAAATCAAATCGGTCTGTGCATCATATGTCTTTAAAGGTTTCATCTCCGTATGTGCATGCTTACCGTGAATTCAGTCAAATGGTAAATCGGGCAGGCTGCTTGATGTGCAGCCGACTCTCTACTGCCAGTTTCCCACCCAGTGGTGAGAGGTAAAATCTACCCATCATCATCATCATCATCATAGGCAGTCCCTCAGAATCGAGGAAGACTTGCTTCCACTCTTAGCATGAATTCTCAGGTGACTGAACAGTCCAATACGAGAGCCACAGTCCCTGTCACAGGTGGGACAGACAGTCGTTGAAGAAAACGGAGGGTGGGACTGGTTTGCCGCACGCTCCTTCCGCTGCCTGCGCTTGATTTCTGCATGCTCTCGGCGATGAGACTCGAGCTCAGCGCCCTCCCGAATGCACTTCCTCCACTTAGGACGGTCTTTGGCCAGGGACTCCCAGGTGTCAGTGGGGATGTTGCACTCTATCAGGGAGGCTTTGAGGGTGCCCCTGTAACGTTTCCTCTGCCAGTCTCAGCCCCTTTCACAGTCGGTGTGGGAACGTAGTGCAAAAGTACAAACAACAATGTCAGTCTCAGAGAAGCCATAACATTTGACCACAGTGGAAATGCTTAAGTACTCTGTAATGTGCTCTTCTGAAATTTGGTAGAGGGAATTTTACACAGATTATCTGGTCATTATCACATTGCTGTTTGTGGGAGCTTGCTTGTGTGCAAATTGGTTTCCCACATTACAACAGTGACTACACTCCAAAAGTACTTCATTGGCTGTAAAGCGCTTTGAGACGTCCGGTGATCATGACAGGCGCTATATAAGTTCGTCTTTCTTGCTTCTTTTACTAATTATCCACCTTTATAAGGGAGGTGAAAGGACTTTATGCTGACGTTCTTCTGGAGTGTCCAGGCCAGGACCCACGCCTGGAACTCCAGGTGGGCCCCACTTACACCGCTGTTCCGACCTGTACGTCAACAAGTGGCTCAGTGCGCAGCTTCCTCGCCTCTGAGTCCGAAGGTTGTGGGTTCGAGTCCCACTCCAGGGACTTGAGCCCCAAAAAACTAGGCTGACACTCCAGTGCAGTGCTGAGGGAGTGCCGCATTGTCGGAGGTGCCGTCTTTCAGATGAGACGTTAAACCGAGGCCCCGTCTACTCTCTCAAGTGGATGTAAAAGATTCCATGGTACTATTTCGAAGAAGAGCAGGGGAGTTATCTCCGGTGTCCTGGCCGGTATTTATCTCTCAATCAACATAACAAAAACAGATTATCTGGTCATTATCACACTGATGTTTGTGGGAGCTTGCTGTGCGCAAATTGGCTGCTGTGTTTCCCACATTACAACAGTGACTACACTCAAAAGTACTTCATTGGCTGTAAAGTGCTTTGAAATGTCCAGTGGTTGTGAAAGGCGCTATATAAATGCAAGTCTTTCTTTTTATCTGTTCTGTACTTTAGATTCCTGAGACCCATTTTTTAATTTATTGGTCAGCTGGGTGGGTGTCTGATATGCACAGAAATCAAACGACTGGGTTATTTTCACCGATGTTCCCTGTAATTTGTTTTTGGGTGTGCTAGCCCTTTAACTGGCCCACTCAATTTATCGTGCGTGCAGGTTATTATCATTGTTAAGCCGGTGAGCCACCTGCACGGGACCTCCAGATGGCTGCATGGCTGCGCAGCTTAACGGGAACGTTGATTTGCACCCATTTGTAGCGTTAATGTTTGCCCAGCAAGGAATGTCCACTCTGTCCCCCTATGGGCAACATTCCACTTATTCAAAACCAGGAGGCTTAAGCACCGGTTGGCAGATCCAAGGCATAAGGAAGAACTTGCATTTATCCCAATATTTATTGCTCAACCACCATCGCTAAAACAGATTATCTGGTCATTATCTCATTGGTGTGTGTGGGAGCTTGTTGTGCGCGTTTCCCACATTACAACAGTGACTACACTCCAAAACTACTTCAAAGTAAAGCACTTTGGGAAGTCCAATGGTCGAGAAAGACGCTATATAAATGCAAGTCTTCCTTTTTTTTTAATTGGAAAATTGCCCGCACTTTTTCAAGCACGATAGGTGGCTCACCATTTGGGAAGGTGGTCCTGATGCAAAGCTATCTTAAAGAGGTGTCTTTTCATTAGCGTTGTTTATGAGGTGAGATTTTTCTGCGTTTTCTGAGAAGAATGACTACTGCCAGGGCAGCCCATTTCTGCTGCATCATTATCAGAGACAGTCCCTCAGAATCGAGGAAGACTTGCTTCCACTCTAAAAGTGAGTCCTTAGGTGACTGAACAGTCCAATACGAGAGCCACAGTCCCTGTCACAGGTGGGACAGATAGTCGTTGAGGGAAGGGGAGGGTGGGACAGGTTTGCCGCACACTCCTTCCGCTGCCTATGCTTGATTTCTGCACGCTATCGATGACGAGACTCGAGGTGCTCAGCATCCTCACGGATGCACTTCCTCCACTTAGGGCAGTCTTTGGCCAGGGACTCCCAGGTGTCAGTGGGGATGTTGCACTTTATCAGGGAGGCTTTGAGGGTGTCCTTGTAACGTTTCCTCTGCCCACCTCTGGCTCGCTTGCTGTGAAGGAGTTCCGAGTAGAGCGCTTGCTTTGGGAGTCTAGTGTCTGGCATGCGGACAATGTGGCCCGCCCAGCGGAGCTGATCAAGTGTGGCCAGTGCTTCAATGCTGGGGAGGTTGGCCTGTTCGAGGACACTAATATTGGTGCGTCTGTCCTCCCAGGGGCTTTGTTGGATCTTGCGGAGACATCATTGATGGTATTTCTCCAGCGACTTGAGGTGTCTACTGTACATGATCCATGTCTCTGAGCCATACAGGAGGGCGGGTATTACTACAGCCCTGTAGACCATGAGCTTGTTGGCGGATTTGAGGGCCTGGTCTTCAAACACTCTTTTCCTCAGGTGGCCGAAGGCTGCGCTGGTGCACTGGAGGCGGTGTTGAATCTCGTCGTCAATGTCTGCTCTTGTTGATAAGAGGATCCCGAGATATGGGAAATGGTTCACGTTGTCCAGGGCCGCGCCATGGATCTTGATGACTGGGGGGGAATGCTGTGCGACGAGGACAGGCTGGTGGAGGACCTTTGTCTTACGGATTTATAGCGTAAGGCCCATGCTTTCGTACGCCTCAGTAAATATGTTGACTATGACTTGGAACTCCAAGTCTGCTGCTGCAGTGGAGGTGCTGGTGGAGCAGGTCAGGGCCAGCGAAGAGGTCTTCTACTTGTCCGGTGCCCAGACAAATAGCTCTCCAAAGTAACAAACTACATGTGCTCATGTAATTGCAGGTGAGACCGCACCTGGAGTATTGTGTACAGTGATGGTCTCCTTACCTAAGGAAGAATGCACTTGCCATAGAGGGAGTGCAACATAGAAACATAGAAACATGTTTCTATGAGATCCCCTCTCATTCTTCTGAACTCCAGTGAATACAAGCCCAGTTGATCCAATCTTTCTTGATATGTCAGTCCCGCCATCCCGGGAATCAGTCTGGTGAACCTTTGCTGCACTCCCTCAATAGCAAGAATGTCCTTCCTCAAGTTAGGAGACCAAAACTGTACACAATACTCCAGGTGTGACCTCACCAAGGCCTTGTACAACTGTAGTAACACCTCTGAAGGTTCACCAGACTGATTCCTGGGATGGGGTGATTGTCCTATGAGGAGAGATTGAGCAGACTAGGCCGATATTCTCTAGAGTTTATAAGAATGAGAGGTGATCTCATCGAAACATACAAAATTCTTACATGGCTTGACAGGATAGATGCAGGGAGGATGTTTCCCCCGGGCTGGGGAGTCTAGAACCAGGGGTCACAGTTTCAGAATAAGGGGTCGGCCATTTAGGACTGAGATGAGGAGAAATTTTTTCACTCAGAGGGTGGTGAATCTTTGGAATTCTCTACCTCAGAGGGCTGTGGAGTTACAGAGTCCGAAATTCAGTCCCGCTGGAAAGCTGATGCCCCCCACCTTTTGGGGGCCATTAGTGCCGAAATTATTTTGTGGCTGGGCCACCCCATATTCAGCACCAAAAGTGAACAAATGGGTTCCAGCGCTAATGAACCCTTCCAAAGTGGATTTTTCAGCGGTGTGGCCGTTTTAATTTGAACGTTATCACCACTGAGAAATTCAGCATGCAGGTAAGGGTTTCTAATGAGCGAGCTCCTCCCTGGCCTTTTTAAAGACCCAGGTTTGCAGCAAGGCCCTGAGGGAGCAAGGAGGTTGGAAGGAGGGCTGGTGTAAGAGGTGCAAGGAAAGCCAACAGGTTCACTGATATGGAGCTGGAGACACTGATGGGCTGTGTGGAGGACAGAACAAGAATACTGTTTCCTGACGTGGGGAGACCTGGCAGACCGCCAGTACATAATGCAGGGGGGAAGATTGCAGAGGAGGTGTCATAGAAACATAGAAACATAGGAAATAGGTGCAGGAGTAGGCCATTCGGCCCTTTGAGCCTGCACTGCCATTCAATGAGTTCATGGCTGAACATGCAACTTCAGTACCCCATTCCTGCTTTCTCGCCATACCCCTTGATCCCCTGAGTAGTAAGGACTACATCTAACTCCTTTTTGAATACATTTAGTGAATTGGCCTCAACAACTTTCTGTGGTAGAAAATTCCACAGGTTCACCACTCTCTGGGTGAAGAAGTTTCTCCTCATCTCGGTCCTAAATGGATTTCCCCTTATCCTTAGACTGTGACCCCCTGGTTCTGGACTTCCCCAACATTGGGAACTTTCTTCCTGCATCGAACCTGTCTAAACCCATCAGAATTTTAAACGTTTCTATGAGATCCCCTCTCATTCTTCTAAACTCCAGTGAATACAAGCCCAGTTGATCCAATCTTTCTTGATATGTCAGTCCCACCATCCCGGGAATCAGTCTGGTGAACCTTCGCTGCACTCCCTCAATAGCAAGCACGTCCTTCCTCAAGTTAGGAGACCACAATTGTACACAATACTCCAGGTGTGGCCTCACCAAAGCCCTGTACAACTGTAGTAACACCTCACTGCCCCTGTACTCAAATTCCCTCGCTATGAAGGCCAACATGCCATTTGCTTTCTTAACCGCCTGCTGTACCTGCATGCCAACCTTCAATGACTGATGTACCATGACACCCAGGTCTCGTTGCACCTCCCCTTTTCCTAACCTGTCAACATTCAGATAATAGTCTGTCTCTCTGTTTTTACCACCAAAGTGGATAACCTCACATTTATCCACATTATACTTCATCTGCCATGCATTTGCCCACTCACCTAACCTATCCAAGTCACTCTGCAGCCTCATAGTATCCTCCTCGCAGCTCACACTGTCACCCAACTTAGTGTCATCCGCAAATTTGGAGATACTACATTTAATCCCCTCATCTAAATCATTAATGTACAATGTAAACAGCTGGGGCCCCAGCACAGAACCTTGTGGTACCCCACTAGTCACTGCCTGCCATTCTGAAAAGTACCCATTTACTCCTACTCTTTGCTTCCTGTCTGACAACCAGTTCTCAATCCACGTCAGCACACTACCCCCAATCCCATGTGCTTTAACTTTGCACATTAATCTCTTGTGTGGGACCTTGTTGAAAGCCTTCTGAAAGTCCAAATATACCACATCAACTGGTTCTCCCTTGTCCACTCTACTGGAAACATCCTCAAAAAATTCCAGAAGATTTGTCAAGCATGATTTCCCTTTCACAAATCCATGCTGACTTGGACCTATCATGTCACCTCTTTCCAAATGCGCTGCTATGACATCCTTAATAATTGATTCCATCATTTTACCCACTACCGATATCAGGCTGACCGGTCTATAATTCCGTTTTCTCTCTCCCTCCTTTTTTAAAAAGTGGGGTTACATTGGCTACCCTCCACTCGATAGGAACTGATCCAGAGTCAATGGAATGTTGGAAAATGACTGTCAATGCAACCGCTATTTCCAAGGCCACTTCCTTAAGTACTCTGGGATGCAGTCCATCAGGCCCTGGGGATTTATCGGCCTTCAATCCCATCAATTTCCCCAACACAATTTCCCGACTAATAAGGATTTCCCTCAGTTCCTCCTTCTTACTAGACCCTCTGACCCCTTTTATATCCGGAAGGTTGTTTGTGTCCTCTTTCGTGAATACCGAACCAAAGTACTTGTTCAATTGGTCTGCCATTTCTTTGTTCCCCGCTATGACTTCCCCTGATTCTGACTGCTGAGGACCTACATTTGTCTTTACTAACCTTTTTCGCTTTACATATCTATAGAAACTTTTGCAGTCCGTCTTAATGTTCCCTGCAAGCTTCTTCTCGTACTCTATTTTCCCTGCCCTAATCAAACCCTTTGTCCTCCTCTGCTGAGTTCTAAATTTCTCCCAGTCCCCAGGTTCGCTGCTATTTCTGGCCAATTTGTATGCCACTTCCTTGGCTTTAATACTATCCCTGATTTCCTTTGATCGCCACGGTTGAGCCACCTTCCCTTTTTTATTTTTACGCCAGACAGAGATGTACAATTGTTGTAGTTCATCCATGCGGTCTCTAAATGTCTGCCATTGCCCATCCACTGTCAATCCCTTAAGTATCATTCGCCAATCTATCCTAGCCAATTCACGCCTCCAGATATCTGAGGACGCGCCCTCCCAGGATGGTGCTGGCTCGTCTGCATTCGGCCCTTCCAGGCCCAGAGGTGTTCCAGGGCGGCCTAGCTGTCGACAATAACCACAGCAGCCTTCCTGGACCCTCGATGTAGCCACAGGGTAGTGTTAGGGTATTCACGCGTAACAGGTTTTATAGTGAGATGCACAGGGGTAAAAAAAATTATTACAGTATTATTATATTGTTCTTTATGTTCTGTTTTTGCAGTGATTTGGATAACTTGATCAATCTTTATTTTGGCACATATATCTGGCCAGGTGTTTCATTTGGGAGTGAGCAATTCTGTGTTAAGACACTCATTGGGATGGCCATAGAAAGTGGGAGCTGAAGGGTCATGTGTGGGTGGGATTATCTGAAGTGAGCAGCTCTGAGACGCAGTTGCACCTCCCTTCCAGGGTGGCGATGGGGATGGCGCCTCCTAACTCTGGGGTGACGGGAATCCTCCTCCTGTGCCTCCTCCTCCTCAGGTGGTACTGCTGACTCGACCTCCAGCGGCTGTCCCCTCATGATGGCCAGGTTGTGCAGCATGCAGCAGACCACGACGATGATGGAGACCCGATGAGGAGAGTACTGCAAGCTGCCACCAGAGCAGTCTAGGCACCGGAAGCTCTGCTTAAGGATGCCTATGCACTGCTCGATGATGCACCTGATGACACAATGAGCGTCATTGTATGCATGCTCTGGTGCTGTCCTGGGGTTCCGCAGAGGAGTGAGCAGCCAAGTGGACAGAGGTATCCCTTGTCCCCAAGCAAGCAACTGCAAACCTGATTTGGGCCGGTGAAGACGGCGGGCACACTGGTCTGGCACAGAATGAATGAATCATGGCTGCTGCCTGGGTACCTCACATCAACTGCCAGGATCCGACACTGGTGATCACACACGGGCTGCACATTGAAGGAGTGGAAGCCTTTGCGGTTCACAAAGATCTCAGGGTGATGATGTGTCGTCCTCAGCCCAACGTGTGTGCAGTCAATGGCACCCTGCACCCTCGGGAAGCCTGAAATTCAGGCAAATCCGGCCTGCCGCTCCATCTGTTTGTCCCTTGTCATCGGGAAGGAGATGTACTGGACCCTTCTCCTGTACAGTGCGTCTGTGACCTGCTAGATGCACCGATGTGCGGAGAATTGGGAGACGTTTGGGAGAATTAGCAATCTGGTCAGTCGAGGCCCCTTGGGGAAGAGTGACCATAATATGGTAGAATTCTTCATTAAGATGGAGAGTGACACAGTTAATTCAGAGACTAGGGTCCTGAACTTAAAGAAAGGAAATTTCAACGGTATGAGACGTGAATTGACTAGAATAGACTGGAGAATGATACTTAAAGGGTTGACGGTGGATAGGCAATAGCAGACATTTAAAGATCACATGGATGAACTACAACAATTGTACATCCCTGTGTGGCGTAAGAATAAAAATGGGAAGATGGCTCAACCGTGGCTAACAAGGGAAATTAAGGAAAGTGTTAAATCCAAGGAAGAGGCATCTAAATTGGCCAAAAAAAGCAGCAAACCTGAGGACTGGGAGAAATTTAGAATTCAGCAGAGGAGGAAAAGGGGTTTAATTAGGAGGGGGAAAATGAGAGTAAGCTTGCAGGGAATATAAAAACTGACTGCAAAATTCTATAGATATGTGAAGAGAAAGAGATTAGTGAAGACTAAAGTAGGTCCCTTGCAGTCAGAATCAGGTGAATTCATAATGGGGAACAAGGAAATGACAAACCAATTGAACAAATACTTTGGTTCTGTCTTCACTAAGGAAGACACGAATAACCTCCCGAAAATACTCGGGGACCGAGGGTCTAGCGAGAAGGGAGAACTGAGGGAAATCCTTATTAGTTAGGAAATGGTGTTAGGGAAATTGAAGGGACTGAAGGCCAATAAATTCCCGAGGCCTGATAGTCGACATCCCAGAGTACTTAAGGAAGTGGCCCTAGAAATAGTAGATGCATTGGTGTTCATTTTCCAACATTCCATGGACTCTGGATCAGTTCCTATGGACTGGAGGGTAGCTAATGTAACCCCACTTTTTTAAAAAGGAGGGAGAGAGAAAACGGGTAATTATAGACCGGTTAGCCTGACATCGGTAGTGGGGAAACTGCTGGAGACAATTATTAAAGATGTAATAGCAGCGCATTTGGAAACCAGTGACAGGATCGGTCCAAGTCAGCATGGATTTATGAAAGGGAAATCATGCTTGACAAATCTTATAGAGTTTTTTGAGGATGTAACTAGTCGAGTGGATAAGGGAGAACCAGTGGATGTGGTGTATTTGGACTTTCAAAAGGCTTTTGACAAGGTCCCACTCAAGAGATTAGTGTGCAAAATTAAGGCACATGGTATTGGGGGTAATGTATTGACGTGGATAGTGAAATGGTTGGCAGACAGGAAGCAAAGAATGGGAATAAAGGGGTCCTTTTCAGAATGATTTAGACTAAGGAATTGAATGTAATATCTCCAAGTTTGCAGATGACACTAAACTGAGTGATAGTGCGTGCTGCGAGGAGGATGCTAAGAGGCTGCAGGGGGACTTGGACAGGTTAGGTGAATGGGCAAATGCATAGCAGATGCAGTATAATGTGGATAAATGTGAGTTATCCACTTTGGTGACAAAAACAGGAAGGCAGATTATTATCTGAATGGTGACAGATTAGTAAACGGGAAGGTGCAATGAGACCTGGGTGTCATGGTACATCAGTCATTGAAGGTAGGCATGCAGGTACAGCAGGCAGTAAAGAAAGCAAATGACATACTGGCCTCCATAGCGAGGGGATTTGAGTATAGGAGCAGGGAGGTCTTGCCGCAGTTGTACAGGGCCTTGGTGAGACCACACCTTGAGTATTGTGTGCAGTTTTGGTCTCCTAATCTGAGGAAGGACATGCTATTGAGGGAGTGCAGTGAAGGTTCACCAGACTGATTCCCGGGATGGCAGGACTGACATATGAGGAAAGACTGGACCGGCTAGGCTTATACTCACTGGAATTTAGAAGAATTAGAGGGGATCTCATAGAAACATATAAAATTCTGACGGGACTGGACAGGTTAGATGCAGGAAGAATGTTCCCGATGTTGGGGAAGTCCAGAACCAGGGGACATAGTGTAAGGATAAGGGGTAAGCCATTTAGGACTGAGATGAGGAGAAACATCTTCACTCAGAGAGTTGTTAACCTGTGGAATTCTCTACCGCAGAGAGTTGTTGAGGCCAGTTTGTTGGACATATTCAAAAGGGAGTTAGATGTGGCCCTTACGGCTAAAGGGATCAAGGGATATACTAGTGTGGGGTACTGAGGTTGAATGATCAGCCATGATCATAGTGAATGGTGATGCAGGCATTAGGGGCCGAATGGCCTACTCCTACACCTATTTTCTATGTTTCGATGTTTCTATGTTGCCAATGTCTGCACTGGCAGACTGGAAAGACCCCATGGCATAAAAATTGAAGGCGATGGTGACCTTGGTCTCCATGGTGAGGACAGTCCTGAGCTTTGTGTGAGGCTGCAGATCTTCTCGCAGGACAGTGCAGAGCTCCCTGAGTATTTCCGTCCGAAATCGTAGTCTTCGCAGGCATTGCTCATCAGTGAGCTGGAGGGAGGAGAACGAAGGTCTGTAGACCCTTTGAGGGTAGGGTCTCCTTCCCCCGGCTCTGCGTTGGCCACCTCCCCTGACAGCTGCCTGCTGGTCATCTCCTTGGTCCTCCTCATTCTCGGGCTCCTGTGGAGGTGCTTGCTGGAAAGGCTCCTCTCCGAGTATTTGGAGCGGGGGTCAGCATCCCTCACCCTCCTCCTGACACCATCTCCCTCCTGGCCGCCCTCTCTAGCTGCAGGTCTGCACACATCTGTAGGCCCTTCTGGATGTTGGGCAGCCATGGCTGCTGCCTCCCTTGCCCACTGCCTGAATGCACGTGCTGACGGCGAGGCCTTCTCCTGCGCGCCGTCCTGCTTCTGAGCAGGTGTACCAGGTGTCGCCCTCTCAACACTCCTCCCATCCTCAGGGTGAACACTGCCAAGCAGATCCCTGTAGCCCACAGGCCTCCACTAAAGAGTCAGACCTGAAAGTTGTACAAAAGTCTGTGAAAACCTCTGAGCAGCACTCAGCAGGTTTAATGGAACCAAGACAATTACTAAAACTATTTCCCTACCAAACGGACCCAGTCGCGGCAAAACTCCAGCGGTGTCGGGTTTGTGCACCAGCTGGAAAACCTCGCGGGGGCACTGCCTGAAACAAATCCTCGGTTTTTGCACCTGAATATGGCGGGCGTGGCCGTTTATCAGTGGCCTGCCCGCCGATGAGCTCACCATGCCACTAACTCCTTTACCGCGGCTTCACCCCGCCGATTGCGGCGGTAGTGCGCAGCGCTCAATCCCCGCCCCTCGAGCTGAATATGGCTCGAGGAGGGAAAAGCACCCGACCGCGGCAGACAATCGATTTTTTACATCGGCCGCCCAAACCCAGCGGTAACCGTCCCTTCAGGCCACTGAATTTCAACCCCTCAGTCTTTGGGTATATTTAAGACAGAGATCGATAGATTTTTGGATATTAAGGGAATCAAGGGATATGGGGACAGTGCAGGAAGGTGAGTTGTTGTCGAAGATCAGCCATGATCTCATTGAATGGCGGAGCAGGCTAGAAGGGCCGAATGGCCTACTCCTGCTCCTAATTCTTATGTGTCTTTAATCGTGACACTGCCCAGCAGGATACATAGAAACATAGAAACATAGAAAATAGGTGCAGGAGTAGGCCATTCGGCCCTTCTACCCTGCACCGCCATTCAATGAGTTCATGGCTGAACATTCAACTTCAGTACCCCATTCCTGCTTTCTCGCCATACCCCTTGATCCCCCTAGTAGTAAGGACCTCATCTAACTCCTTTTTGAATATATTTAGTGAATTGGCCTCAACAACTTTCTGTGGTAGAGAATTCCACAGGTTCACCACTCTCTGGGTGAAGAAGTTCCTCCGCATCTCGGTCCTAAATGGCTTACCCCTTATCCTTAGACTGTGACCTCTGGTTCTGGACTTCCCCAACATTGGGAACATTCTTCCTGCATCTAACCTGTCTAACCCCGTCAGAATTTTAAATGTTTCTATGAGGTCCCCTCTCATTCTTCTGAACTCCAGTGAATACAAGCCCAGTTGATCCAGTCTTTCTTGATAGGTCAGTCCCGCCATCCCGGGAATCAGTCTGGTGAACCTTCGCTGCACTCCCTCAATAGCAAGAATGTCCTTCCTCAGGTTAGGAGACCAAAACTGTACACAATACTCCAGGTGTGGCCTCACCAAGGCCCTGTACAACTGTAGCAACACTTCCCTGCCCCTGTACTCAAATCCCCTTGCTATGAAGGCCAACATGCCATTTGCTTTCTTAACCGCCTGCTGCACCTGCATGCCAACCTTCAATGACTGATGTACCATGACACCCAGGTCTCTTTGCACCTCCCCTTTTCCTAATCTGTCACCATTCAGATAATAGTCTGTCTCTCTGTTTTTACCACCAAAGTGGATAACCTAACATTTATCCACATTATACTTCATCTGCCATGCATTTGCCCACTCACCTAACCTATCCAAGTCGCTCTGCAGCCTCACAGTATCCTCCTCGCAGCTCACACTGCCACCCAACTTAGTGTCATCCGCAAATTTGGAGATACTACATTTAATCCCCTCATCTAAATCATTAATGTACAGTGTAAACAGCTGGGGCCCCAGCACAGAACCTTGCGGTACCCCACTAGTCACTGCCTGCCATTCTGAAAAGTACCCATTTACTCCTACTCTTTGCTTCCTGTCTGACAACCAGTTCTCAATCCATGTCAGTACACTACCCCCAATCCCATGTGCTCTAACTTTGCACATCAATCTCTTGTGTGGGACCTTGTCGAACGCCTTCTGAAAGTCCAAATATACCACATCAACTGGTTCTCCCTTATCCACTCTACTGGAAACATCCTCAAAAAATTCCAGAAGATTTGTCAAGCATGATTTCCCTTTCACAAATCCATGCTGACTTGGACCTATCATGTCACCTCTTTCCAAATGCACTGCTATGACATCCTTAATAATTGATTCCATCATTTTACCCACTACCGATGTCAGGCTGACCAGTCTATAATTCCCTGTTTTCTCTCTCCCTCCTTTTTTAAAAAGTGGGGTTACATTGGCTACCCTCCACTCCATAGGAACTGATCCAGAGTCAATGGAATGTTGGAAAATGACTGTCAACGCATCCACTATTTCCAAGGCCACCTCCTTAAGTACTCTGGGATGCAGTCCATCAGGCCCTGGGGATTTATCGGCCTTCAATCCCATCAATTTCCCCAACACAATTTCCCGGCTAATAAGGATTTCCCTCAGTTCCTCCTCCTTACTAGACCCCCCGACCCCTTTTATAACCGGAAGGTTGTTCGTGTCCTCCTTCGTGAATACCGAACCAAAGTACTTGTTCAATTGGTCCGCCATTTCTTTGTTCCCCGTTATGACTTCCCCTGATTCTGACTGCAGGGGACCTACGTTTGTCTTTACTAACCTTTTTCTCTTTACATATCTATAGAAACTTTTGCAATCCGTCTTAATGTTCCCTGCAAGCTTCTTCTCATACTCCATTTTTCCTGCCCTAATCAAACCCTTTGTCCTCCTCTGCTGAGTTCTAAATTTCTCCCAGTCCCCAGGTTCGCTGCTATTTCTGGCCAATTTGTATGCCACTTCCTTGGCTTTAATACTATCCCTGATTTCCCTTGATAGCCACGGTTGAGCCACCTTCCCTTTTTTATTTCTATGCCAGACAGGAATGTACAATTGTTGTAGTTCATCCATGCGGTCTCTAAATGTCTGCCATTGCCCATCCACAGTCAACCCCTTAAGTATCATTCGCCAATCCATCCCAGCCAATTCACGCCTCATACCTTCAAAGTTAGCCTTCTTTAAGTTCTGGACCATGGTCTCTGAATTAACTATTTCATTCTCCATCCCAATGCAGAATTCCACCATATTATGGTCACTCTTCCCCAAGGGGCCTCGCACAACGAGATTGCTAATTAATCCTCTCTCATTACATAACACCCAGTCTAAGATGGCCTCCCCCCCTAGTTGGTTCCTCGACATATTGGTCTAAAAAACCATCCCTTATGCACTCCAGAAAATCCTCCTCCACCGTATTGCTTCCAGTTTGGTTAGCCCAATCTATGTGCATATTAAAGTCACCCATTATAACTGCTGCACCTTTATTGCACGCACCCCTAATTTCCTGTTTGATGCCCTCCCCAACATCACTACTACTGTTTGGAGGTCTGTACACAACTCCCACTAACGTTTTTTGCCCTTTGGTGTTCTGCAGCTCTACCCATATAGATTCCACATCATCCAAGCTAATGTCCTTCCTAACTATTGCCTTAATCTCCTCCTTAACCAGCAATGCTACCCCACCTCCTTTTCCTTTTATTCTATCCTTCCTGAATGTTGAATACCCCTGGATGTTGAGTTCCCAGCCCTGCTCATCCTGGAGCCACGTCTCCGTAATCCCAATCACATCATATTTGTAAACATCTATTTGCACAGTTAATTCATCCACCTTATTGCGGATACTCCTTGCATTAAGACACAAAGCCTTTAGGCTTGTTTTTTTAACACCCTCTGTCCTTTTAGAATTTTGCTGTACAATGGCCCTTTTTGTTCTTTGCCTTGGGTTTCTCTGCCCTCCACTTTTCCTCATCTCCTTTCTGTCTTTTGTTTTTGCCTCCTTTTTGTTTCCCTCTATCTCCCTGCATTGGTTCCCATCCCCCTGCCATATTAGTTTAACTCCTCCCCAACAGCACTAGCAAACACTCCCCCGAGGACATTGGTTCCGATTCTGCCCAGGTGCAGACCGTCCGGATTGTACTGGTCCCACCTCCCCCAGAACCGGTTCCAATGCCCCAGGAATTTGAATCCCTCCCTGCTGCACCATTGCTCAAGCCACGTATTCATCTGAGCTATCCTGCGATTCCTACTCTGACTAGCACGTGGCACTGGTAGCAATCCCGAGATTACTACTTTTGAGGTCCTACTTTTTAATTTAGCTCCTAGCTCCTTAAATTCATTTCGTAGGAACTCATCCCTTTTTTTACCTATGTCATTGGTACCAACGTGCACCACGACAACTGGCTGTTCTCCCTCCCTTTTTAGAATGTCCTGCACCCGCTCCGAGACATCCTTGACCCTTGCACCAGGGAGGCAACATACTATCCTGGAGTCTCGGTTGCGGCCGCAGAAACGCCTATCTATTCCCCTTACAATTGAATCCCCTATCACTATCGCTCGCCCACTCTTTTTCCTGCCCTCCTGTGCAACAGAGCCAGCCACGGTGCCATGAACTTGGCTGCTGCTGCCCGCTCCTGATGAGTCATCCCCCTCAACAGCACTCAAAGCAGTGTATCTGTTTTGCAGTGGGATGACCACAGGGGACCTTCCTTGCACTACTCTTCCTGCTGGTCTTCCATTCCCTCGCTGGCTGTGGACCCTTCTCCTGCGGTAAGACCAACTCGCTACACGTGATACTCACGTCATTCTCAGCATCGTGGATGCTCCAGAGTGAATCCACCTTCAGCTCCAACTCCGCAACGCGGACCGTCAGTAGCCAGAGGTGGACACACTTCCCGCACATGTAGTCGTCAGGGACACTGGTGTTGTCCCCGTGTTCCCACATGGTACAGGAGGAGCATATCACATGACCGAGCTGTCCTGTCATGACTTAACCCTTAGATACACTTAAATTGCCGACAACAATGTTAAAAGTTACTGACTAATAAAGAAAAAGAAAAACTACTCACCAATCAGCAGCCAATCACTTACCACGTTGGCTGTGACGTCACCTTTTGATTTCTTTCTACTTCTTTTTTTACTTCTCTCAGCTGGAGCTGCACAAGTACGCCTCTCTCGACTCCCGCCTCTCTCGACGCTCCCCGGACTGCTGAGCCTTTTATAGGCCGCTGCCTCTCTCGACTCCCGATACAAACAATCCTTCTGCTTCTGTACTACACAGAGAGTAATGGATACTTGGGAGTAGGTAAATAGAGATTAATTAATGCCTTATAATGAATGTATGCAGAGTAAGGTATGTTTGACAGTGATTACATAGAGAGTGATCAGTGAGACAGAGGCATCAACTTGTGTGCCACATGAGGGAAGCAGTGTTGAGATGTTGTCGAACCCAGCGCCATCACTGGTCAGGTAATAAATGTAGAGATTTTGTTTTGTTTCAGGTATGGGACGTGGGCTTCGCTGTCAAGCCCAGCGCTCATTGCCCATCCCTGATTCCGCTTGAGAAGGTGGTGGAAAGCTGTGTTAAGCCACGCAGCACTCTTCAGCTCCCGCATAGCTGGCTCACGGCTTTCAAATAGGAAAAGACGTGTGAATATGAGAGTAACGTAGAGCCCGGAGTGATTATATAGAATGTAATGGATACCCGTGAGCCACGGATATGTGAAAATAATTGCCCGGGGCTTGAAAATATACTGTGCGATTAGTATACAAATGTTCGATATATACTCGGAACTCCTTCACAGCAAACCAGCCAAAGGTGGGCAGCGGAAACGTTACAAGGACACCCTCAAAGCCTCCCTAATAAAGTGCAACATCCCCACTGACACCTGGGAGTCCCTGGCCAAAGACCACTTTAAGTGGAGGAAGTGCATCCGGCCGGGTGCTGAGCACCTCGAGTCTCATCGCCGAGAGCATGCAGAAATCAAGCGCAGGCAGCGGAAGGAGCGTGCGGCAAACCTTTCCCACCCACCCCTTCCTTCAACAACTATCTGTCCCACCTGTGACAGAGACTGTGGTCCTCGTATTGGACTGTACAGCCATCTAAGGACTCATGCTAAGAGTGGAAGCAAGTCTTCCTCGATCCCGAGGGACTGCCTATGATGATGATGATGATGATATGTGTGTGAACTTTCTCTGCGGTTTTAACAGAGGTATATGCTAATATTGTGCAACATGATTTCAAGGCTAAAAAGAGCTGTGGGCCAAAATTACTCCAGTAGGAAAGGCCCGTTAGTGCCTCCGGGGGGCATTAATGGGCCGATGAGGACAATTTACCCGGGAGCAGGCAGCAGAAGCAACCCGGCCAGAATTGCCCCCAAAAAACTTTCTCAATACTTACCCGACGCCACTTCCAAATGAATCGCAAAAATTAAAAATTAAAAAAACCATCACGCTTACCTCAGGCGGACATGCCTTCCCTCACCACGGCCACTACAGCTGGGACCGCCCACTTTCCCAGGCGGTCCCACCAGGGCGCGCTGCGGGGCGCTATG
Source organism: Pristiophorus japonicus (assembly GCF_044704955.1). Classification (NCBI taxonomy): domain Eukaryota; kingdom Metazoa; phylum Chordata; class Chondrichthyes; family Pristiophoridae; genus Pristiophorus; species Pristiophorus japonicus. Next base: position 175,462,145 of record NC_091985.1, read on the forward strand.
GATTGGGCGAGTTTCAAGTTTCAAGCCGGTGTCGCAAGCGGGGGCCATTGCACACCGGCTCGCCTCTCGCGGGCGGTACTGCCGGTACTGCTCCGCGCCCCCCCAAACCCGCCACCCAATGTCCCGGCGGGGCCCTGGAAGCTGGCCTCCTGCCCGGAAATGCTTTCCGCCGCCATTATCGCCCCTCCGGGGTGAAAACAGAGGCGGTAATGGACCGAAAATCCAGCCCAAAGCGGCGACAAAGGGCTATAGTTGGACTAAGTGAGTGGGCAGTGAGGTGGCAGATGGAGTATGATTTAGGGAAATGTGAGGTTAATCAGTTTGGTGGGAAGAGTAGAAAAACAGAATATTTTTTAAATAGTGAGAAACTTTTCAAATGTTGGTGTTGAGAGAGATTTGGGTGTCCTTGTGCAAGAAACACAGAAAGCTAGCATGCAGGTACAGCAAGGAATAAGGAAGACAAATGGCATGCTGTCCTTTATTGCAAGGGGGTTGGAGTATAAGAGTAAGGAAGTCTTACTACAATTGTACAGGGCCTTGATGAGACCCTGTACAATTTTGTGTACAGTTTTGGTCTACTTATCTAAGGAAGGATATATTGCCTTGGAGGCGGTACAACAGAGGTTCACTGGATTGATTCCTGGGATGTCTTATGAGGAGAGATTGTGTAGAATGGGCCGATACTCTCTGGAGTTTAAAAGAATGAGAGGTGATCTCATTGAAACACACAAGATTCTGAAGGGGATTGACAGGACAGATGCTGAGAGGTTGTTTCCTCTGGCTGGAGTGTCTAGAACCAGGGATCACAGTCTCAGGATAAGGGGAACGCCATTTAAGACAGATATGAGGAGGAATTTCTTCACTTGGAGGGTTGTGAATCTTTGGAATTCTCTGCACCAGAGCGCTGTGGATGCTGAGTCTCTGAATATATTCAAGGCTGAGATAGATAGATTGTTGCGGTCTAGGGGAATCAAGGTAGGGAGATCGGGCGGGAAAGTGCATGATCTTATCGAATGGCGGAGCAGACTCGAGGGGCCAAATGGCCTACTCCTGTTCTTATGTTTGTGAGTTGCGAAGCTGGGGCACCCAGTCTGCCCTTAAAAGGGAGGGCTTTGCACCGCGACCGGGCACCTTTTTTTTGGTCAGCCGACTCTGCAGTCGGCATGACAATGCCAGCCACTGGTTCGGCCGGGCCACCAACAGGTACCCGCTCTTGGGTGCCAGGCGGCTGGCCCAGCCGAAACCTTCCCTGATGGCCCAGTGAGCACCACGGAAGTGGTTGCACAGCTCGCAGCGGCCTTCCCCTGTAAGAGAAGTGGAGGGACGTTGGGGCATGGTCAGCACGGCACTGAGTGACATTGCCGCGCTCCCGCCCTTCTCTCACCCCGTTACTGCCCCGCGGAGGTGAGAGCCTCTCCAACACCATCCCCACAATTTTTCTCAGCTAAAGACCCCAGTTCCAGGTCAGTAACCTCTTCTTCCCGCCGGGCGACAAACTTTTATTTAATTCAAATTATGCGCCCCAAAACAGGCACGGGGCAATTTCAGCCACTGGATGTCGAGGGGATGATTAGCTGGAGAACAAGGGAAACACGACAATGATTATCTGGAGAAAGACCACTCAAAATACAGTCCACTGGCCAACTGCAGACTTTGGAGGTCCGTGCTTTTAAGAAAGGATATACATGCATCGGAGGCTGTTCAGAGAAGCATCGGTCCAAGTCAGCATGGATTTGTGAAAGGGAAATCATGCTTGACAAATCTTCTAGAATTTTTTGAGGATGTAACTAGCAGAGTGGACAAGGGAGAACCAGTGGATGTGGTGTATTTGGACTTTCAAAAGGCTTTTGATAAAGTCCCACACAAGAGATTGGTGTGCAAAATTAAAGCACATGGTATTGGGGGTAATGTACTGACGTGGATAGAGAACTGGTTGGCAGACAGGAAGCAGAGAGTCGGGATAAACGGGTCCTTTTCAGAATGGCAGGCAGTGACTAGTGGGGTGCCGCAGGGCTCAGTGCTGGGACCCCAGCTATTTACAATATACATCAGTGATTTAGATGAAGGAATTGAATGTAATATCTTCAAGTTTGCAGATGACACTAAGCTGGGTGGCGGTGTGAGCTGTGAGGAGGACGCTAAGAGGCTGTAGGGTGACTTGGACAGGTTATGTGAATGGGCAAGTGCATGGCAGTGCAGTATAATGTGGATAAATGTGAGGTTATCCACTTTGGTGGCAAAAACATGAAGGCAGAATATTATCTGAATGGCGGCAGATTAGTAAAAGGGAAGGTGCAACGAGACCTAGGTGTCATGGTACATCAGTCATTAAAAGTTGGCATGCAGGTGCAGCAGGCGATGAAGAAGGCAAATGGTATGTTGGCCTTCATAGCTAAGGGATTTGAGTATAGGAGCAGGGAGGTCTTGCTGCAGCTGTACAGGGCCTTGATGAGGCCTCACCTGGAATATTGTGTTCAGTTTTGGTTTCCTAATCTGAGGAAGGACATTCTTGCTGTTGAGCAAGTGCAGCAAAGGTTCACCAGACTGAATCCCCGGGATGGCAGGACTGACAAATGAGGCAAGACTGGATCGACTGGGCCTGTATTCACTGGAATTTAGAAGAATGAGAGAGGATCTCATAGAAACATATAAAATTCTGACGGGATTGGACAGGTTAGATGCAGGAAGAATGTTCCCCATGTTGGGGGAGTTCAGAACCAGGGGACACAGTTTAAGGATAAGGGGTAAGCCATTTAGGACCGAGATGAGGAGAAACTTCTTCATTCAGAGAATTGTTAACCTGTGGAATTCTCTTCCGCAGAGAATTGTTGATGCCAGTTCTTTAGATATATTCAGAGGGAGTTGGATATGGCCCTTACGGCTAAAGGGATCAAGGGATATGAGAGAAAGCAGGAAAGGGGTACTGAGGTGAATGATCTGCCATGATTTTATTGAATGGCGGTGCAGGCTCGAAGGGTCAAATGGCCTACTCCTGCACCTATTTTCTATGTTTCTATGTTTAAACCGAGCCCCTGTCTGCTCTCTCAAGTGGACGTAAAAGATCCCATGGCACTATTTCGAAGAAGAGCAGGGGAGTTCTCCCCGGTGTCCTGGCCAATATTTATTCCTCAATCAACATCGCAAAAACAGATTATCTGGTCATTATCACATTGCTGTTTGTGGGAGCTTGCTGTGCGCAAACTGGCTGCCGTATTTCCCACATTACAACAGTGACTACACTCCAAAAGTACTTTATTGGCTGTGAAGCACTTTGAGACGTCCGGTGGTCATGAAAGGCGCTATATAAATGCAAGTCTTTCCAGTCTTTTATATAAATGCAAGTTATTTCTTTATCAACTGTTCCACAACTGATGCAGATTGCTGGAACGCAGTTGGGGGAGCTTTGCTTTCAAACTGGCCCATGGTGAGAATGGAGACATGAGGTTAGAAAGTGTTCTGCTCCCAAGCACCAAAATCCTTCACCTTAAAACAGCACACACAAAAAACAGTCAGTTTTTTGGAAAATAATTTCATCTCAGTAGCACGATGGGATCTGAATAAGTCAAATGTAATTCTGCATGATGCTGTTCTGCTTGTTAAGTTCCCAAGATTGAAACATACTATAAGGCCTCTTGAGCAGCCTTTCTGCAGATCTTGGTGAGTGAATGATTCGACAGGTTTGTGATTTTGCAATCGAGTCATTTACAATCATCTTGGCTTTCTCTTGCTTTCTGAATTTTTTTGTAAAGAAACAAGCACTACTAATTTTTCTCAAGGGTCTATTTTTGAGTGCAGCACTTCACCATTGCTAAGACCTGCTTTGTATTAAACAGGTGGCTTCGTTTAGATGCGACCATTGTTCCAAATGAAGCTTTTCTACAGCTAGGTCCGTGGGAAAAATGTTATAGGGCAGAAATCCCGGCCTCCTTGGGTCCGTATGGAGTGTTTATGGACCCGGGAAAGCATCACAAAAGCCGGTTTTCAGCCCACAATGCCCATGTGCTGAAAACTGGCTTTTCCGACCTGTCAAACTGGAGCCTGACAGATCCTCCCTATCTCGGCAGCCAGGACATTTGTATGGGCAAGATTGCGGTATTTACCCATATCTTGCCCGGCAAATGTCCTCAAAACTCTTGCGCCTGATAAACGCAGGTGCATAGCCTACTTTTACAGGTGTAAGCGTTTTAAAACACAGTTAAAACATACAAAATAACATTTTAAAAACACATTTTATCTTTAAAAATCCTGCCCACTACGTTAAATTTATTTTAAAGCATAATTAAAAAAACTTTTTTAAAAATTGGGAAATTTTTTTTTTTAAATAATAATACATAATTAACTTTAATTTAAATTAATAAAAATATGTTGTGTATTTTTTTTATTTTTTATTATTGGTTGTGTGTGTTTGCGGGGGGGTGGTTTCATTCTCAGTAATGGGAGCTCCAACTTACAGAGTTCCCATTATTATGAATGAGAACATACTTTACCTGATTGGTTGCCCAGAGCCATGTGACTACAGCTCCAGCCCTGCGCATGTCCTGACGTGCACGCGCTGCGACGCGCAGTCAGTGGAGGCCTCAGGACCGGGAACTCGCGTGGACACAGCAGGATAAGGTAAGTGCGCATTTTTTTTAACGTTTTTTACCCGATCGCCCGATGGAAGCAGCCTACCGGGATTTCTGGGCCTCGCTGTTCCTCGGTTTGTTAATTACGGTTGTTTGCTCTTGTAAAGGATAAGGATTTTTCCTTGTAGTGAATCATAGGAGGGCCTTGTAGAACTGATTGAGGTCTCCACTGGTACTTTGTTCCAATTTAGATGTAATTTATTGTTCTGATTTCAACCGTAGCTTGGTTGGGAGCACTCTTGCCTGAGTCAGCAAGTTGTGGGTTCAAGTCCCACTCCAGAGACTTGAGTCTTGGCATGCTATTGCAGTACTGAGGGAGTGCGAACATTCCTGAGGAAATTATTCAAAATGGTCATCAGAAAGCTAAAGAATTTGAGAAGACTACCATCACCTTCAGACTTGTCAAGGTGATGTGCTTTTTGGTTGAGGACCCGAATGTTAACTTCCTTACTCTACATCCAGTACTGAAGAAGATTTCTGAAATCTGAACACTATCAGGTATATGATTTAATTCAGACATTTAAAATTATGTTCTAATAAAGTTTATTTTAAAATGATTTTTTTTTTTAAACTGCTGCACTGTCAGAGGCCTTTCGGATGAGCTGTTAAACCAAGGCCCGTGTCATGTATGTATGTTTGGGTTTACTAACCACTAGGTGGCGCCACTGTTGGAGGTCATTGGGCTGTACGCACGTCTGTGCAGCCCAGGTATAAAAGGCAAGCCATCTTGTAATGTAAGCACTTTGGGTCCTAATAAAGTAGAGCCAGGTTTGTACCTGTTCGGAGTTTACAGTGTTCAGTCTATTGAGTTTTTGCATACACAACAGCCCGTATGTCTCTTCAAGTGGACACAGTGTAAGCACTTTATCAGTAAGGAAGGACAACATTTCATCTGTACATGTGACCTTCACATTGGTGATGCCAGTCCAGTATTACGACTGGTCAATCATTGCATATTAGAGGAAGCACAATTTAACCGGGGGCGGCAGTATGGTAGGCAGGGGCTGATTCAGGGGGAGATCGGTCCGGCTTCCTCCCTGCCCCGACCCCCTCTCCTGTATGGCGAGGCCCAGCGGGAGTGGTTTGGAGGCAGGCGGGCAGGAGCGGGATTTCAGGTGGGAGGTGGGTAAGACTAGAGACCCAAGACATCATCATCATCATCATGGGCCGGCCCTCAGAGTCGAGGAAGACTTGCTTCCACTCTTAGCATGAGTCCTTAGGTGGCTGAGATGAGAACCACAGTCCCTGTCACAGGTGGGACAGATAGTCATTGAGGGAAAGGGTGGGTGGGACTGGTTTGCCGCACGCTTCTTCCGCTGCCTGCGCTTGGTTTCTACATGCTCTCGGCGACAAGACTCGAGGTGCTCAGCGCCCTCCCGGATGCACTTCCTCCACTTAGGGCAGTCATTGGCCAGGGACTCCCAGGTGTCAGTGGGGTTGTTGCACTTTATCAGGGAGGCTTTGAGGATGTCCCTGTAAAGTTTCCTCTGCCCACCTTTGGCCCGTTTGCCGTGAAGGAGTTCCGAGTAGAGCGCTTGCTTTGGGAGTCTCGTGTCTGGCATGTGAACTATGTGGCCTGCCCAGCGGAGCTGATCAAGTGAGGTCAGTGCTTCAATGCTGGGCCTGGTCGAGGACTCTAACGTTGGTGCGTCTTGTCCTCCCAGGGGATTTTTAGGATCTTGCGGAGACATTGTTGGTATTTCTCCAGCGACTTGAGGTGTCTACTGTACATGGAGCCTGGCAGTCAGGTACATCAGTTAGAGGTGTGGGAGAGGGAGGGGGGGGCTCCTGAGGAGATTGCGGCTGGGCGAGGGGAAAGTAAGCCCAGGTGAAGCCCAACGTTTCCGTGTGAGGCCAGGAGGAACACTCCTGCTCTCCCCCCAGCCCACAAGGAAACCTGCATCCTGCCTCCGCCGGGCTTTACTGGTGGGCCCAGGACCGGGTGGATCTTCAGTTAAAATGGTGGGCAGGTCCAGGTGATGTCAGCGGAACACGACTCTGCAATTGTGATTGGGTCCCTGCTTGTCTGGGGCAGGCATCTGTCCTGAAAGTAAAAAGATTGCCAGTGAAAATGGCATCTGCCGCCAACAGTGTGAAAATGGTGCAGTAAGTTCCTACACAAGACTTTAACTCCCTACATACAGACATATATACACACACTCACACACATATACACACACACTCACACACACATATACACACACACTCACACATGCATACACACACACTCACACACATATACACACACACTCACACACACATATACACACACACTCACACACATATACACACACACTCACACACACAGACATATACATACACACACACACGGACATATATACACACACAGACATACACACACAGGCATATACACACACACAGACATATACACACACACACACACACACAGACATGTACACACACACAGACAAATACATACACACACACAGACATATATACACACACAGACATATACACACACAGACATATACACACACAGACATATACGTACACACACACACACACAAAATTCCTGCCGAGAAGGCAGGGTTACAGTGGGGGATAAGATTCAGATCAAGTTCCTGTTCCTAACAATTACTGTTGCACTTAGTTTGAGTGCAGCAATAATCTTCTGAAATGATATATTTGTTAGGACTATGTATCAGCAGAGTGTAGTCTGGTGTGGGAGATATTCTTCTTTTGTTTACGTAGCTACAACGCCAGACTAATTCCCTTTGGTCTTCCTCCTCTCAAAGACAATTGTACTGATGGATCTTAGCATCTTAACAATGCGGGGATAGGCCACCCCTTTCCACAAGGGGACATTTGACGCTGGCTGTCTATATTAAGAAATCCATATTGAAACAGGAGTTGGGTTCAGCCATAGTGATTTAAATGGAGTACATCAACCTTTATAGCAGGCAGCAGATATAATTTATCAGTAAATAGAACCCTCCAGGCCACTGTACACTTAACTGCTACAAGACATTAATTTTCCTTTGCAGATTGCTTACTAAGAGGAGCAATCTAATTTCAATGAACCCTTGCATATAGTTTTATTAGGTAGTTATTTCTCTTTTAACACTGAATCTAATGCCTGTGGCGAAAGCGGCCTGCTGCCTGAACAGTTAGCGGCAGCCCCATTGTATGGATTTGTTAGATTCCTGTTCAGTGAGGCCATTTGTCAACGTCTGGCACTGCATCCAACCCCGAGAAGCTGAAAGTGCCTTTGATAAATGATTGGGCCTGCAATACATTAGCAGTTCACGCATATCTATTGCCTCGCTGACATCTACAAATGTTTTGCAGATTCATTTTAAAGGGGAACTCAGCCTTTGCTCACCAGCTGGGCTTTGTGATTGAAGGTCACCCACCTCTACCTTTTAAAAAAATCACCAGCCCTGTTCTCAGAACCTTCCAGAGGCTCGCCAACATAATTGGCAGCGTATTTTTTTGTTGCACAGGTTGTATTTCCGATTTTAACCTCTTGTGTTCACAATATATCATATTTAGAACGTTGTCTCCTGCAGGTACGTCGCAGTGCTGGCATGTTTTTTTGAAGATATTTCAGGAAGGATTCCAGTGTTTCGCCCAAACTGTAGGCAAACTCTAAAAGAGCCTTTGCACAGCTGTTCGATGTTGGTGGGTGGGTGGAGGGGCAGAAATGGATCTGCTGAAACAAATCACACCACAACAGAAAAGCCGTTAGCTTTCTAAAATGATGGACCAATGTTAAAGTGGTTGCCTTTCTACCTGGAAACGTGATTGTTTTTGAAAATGACTGGGAGTCTCGTATTAACGTTTCATTCTCTTATGCTTTTGCACACATTGTCCCGGTCCGTCAAGGTTAAAGGGACCTTGTATTTGTTACGGTGTCTTGCATGACCCTTTACAAGGTTCGCAACTCAAAGAATTTACAAACCTCACCAGTGGCTCAGTGAGTAGCACTCTTGCCTCTGAGTCAAACAGTCATGGATTCAAGTCCCACTCCAGGGACTTGAGCACATAAAGCTGGGCTGAGGGAGTGCTACACTGTTGGTGGTGCTGTCTTTCGGATGAGACGTTAAACTGAGGCCCCGTCTGCTCTCTCAGGTAGATGTAAAAGATCCCATGGCACTGTTTTGAAGAAGAGCAGGGGAGTTATCCCCGGTGTCCTGGACAATATTTATCCCTCAATCAACATAACAAAAACAGATTATCTGGTCATTATCACATTGCTGTTTGTGGGAGCTTGCTGTGCGCAAATTGACTGCAGCGTTTCCCACATTACAACAGTGACTACACTCCAAAAGTACTTCATTGGCTGTAAAGCGATTTGAGATGTCCGGTGGTCGTGAAAGGCGCTGTAGAAATGCAAGTCTTAATTTCTTTAAAGGGATCTTGTATTTGTTACGGTGACTCGCACGACCCTTTACCAGGTTCGCAACTTGAAGAATTTACAAACCTTATCAGTGTGGCACCCTCGCCTCTGAGTCAGAAGGTTGTGGGTTTAAATCCCACTCCAGGGACTTGAGCACAAAAATCTAGGCCGACACTCCCAGTGCAGTGCTGAAGGAGTGCTTTAAAGCACTTTGGGACATCCTGGTGTTGTAAAAGAGGCTATATAAATGCAAGTCCTCCCTATCTCTGTAATCTCCTTCAGCCCCACAACCGCCCCCCCACCCCCCCAGAGATGTCTGCGCTCCTCTAATTCTGCCCTCCTGAGCATCCCTGATTATAATCGCTCAACCATCAGTAGCTGTGCCTTCTGTTGCCTGGGCCCTAAGCTCTGGAACTCCCTCCTTAAACCTCACCACCTCTCTACCTCTCTTTCCTCCTTTAAGGTGCTCATTAAAACTTATCCCATTGATCAAACTTTTGGTCACCTGCCATAATTCCTTCTTCTGTGGCTCGGTGTCAAATTTATCTGTTTTGTCTTCGTCATTATAGGCAGTCCCTCGTATCGAGGATGACTTGCTTCCACGCCAAAAAGGATGAGTTCACAGGTGTTTCAATGAAGGACCTAATATTCCAGATCCCGAACTACTTCCTGAAGGGTGGAAGATGCCTGTGCGTGGATTTTTTTAACGTGGGGTGGCCGTTGCACACCAGCCACCACACGGGCTTGACAGAGCTAGGTCTTGGTCCAGTGGCAAGGGTTACCCAAGACTAACTGGAGACCAGCTCTGCTGCACGGACCTAGTGCGTACACGTATCGCAGTGTGGGCTGGCCTGTGCTGCCCCTGGTTTTGTCTTATAACACTGCTGTGGAGCCCCTTGGGACGTTTTACTACAGTGAAGGCGCTATATAAATACAAGTTGTTATTGTTGTCATCATCATCATTATAGGCAGTCCCTCGGAATCGAGGAAGACTTGCTTCCATTCCTGAAGTGAGTCCTTAGGCGGCTGAACAGTCCAATACAAGAACCAGTCTGTTACAGGTGGGACAGATAGTCGTTGAGGGAAAGGGTGGGTGGAACTGGTTTGCCGCACGCTCCTTCCGCTGCCTGTGCTTGATTTCTGCATGCTCTCGGCGATGAGACTCGAGGTGCTCAGCGCCCTCCCGGATGCAATTTCTCCATTTAAGGCGGTCTTTGGCCAGGGGCTCCCAGGTGTCAGTGGGGATGCTGCACTTTATCAAGGAGGCTTTGAGGGTATCCTTGTAACGTTTCCTCTGCCCAACTTTAGCTCGTGAAGGAGCTCCACATAAAGCACTTGCTTTGGGAGTCTCGTGTCTGGCATGCGAACTATGTGGCTGATCGAGTGTGGTCAGTGCTTCAATGCTGGGGATGTTAGCCTGGTCGAGGACGCTGATGTTGGTGCGCCTGTCCTCCCAGGGGATTTGCAGGATCTTGCGGAGACATCGTTGGTGGTATATCTCCAGCGACTTGAGGTGCCTTCTGTACATCGTCCATGCCTCAGACCCATACAGGAGGGCGGGTATTACTGCAGCCTTGTAGATCATGAGCTTGGTGGTAGAGTTGAGGGCCTGGTCTTCGAACACTCTTTTCCTCAGACGGCCAAAGACTGCACTGGCGCACTGGAGGCGGTGTTGAATCTCCCCATCAATGTCTGCCTTTGTTGATAAGAGGCTCCCGAGTTATGGGAAATGGTCCACGTTGTCGAGGATCGCACCTTGGATCTTGATGACTGGGGGGCAGTGCTGTGCGGTGAGGACAGGCTGGTGGAGGACCTTTGTCTTACGGGTGTTTAGCTTAAGGCCCATGCTTTCGTACGCCTCAGTAAATACATCGACTATGTCCTGGAGTTCAGCCTCTGTGTGCACAGACGCAGGCGTCGTCCGCATATTGCAGCTTGATGACAGAGGTTTGCTTGGTCTTGGACCTAGCCTGGAGACAGCGAAGGTTAAACAGCTTCCCACTGGTTCTGTAGTTTAGTTCCACTCCAGCAGGGAGCTTGTTGACTGTGAGGAAGATTGAGAAGAGGGTTGGAGCGATGACGCAGCCCTGTTTGATCCCAGTCCAGACACGGATTGGGTCTGTAATGGATCTGTTGGTAAGGATTACGGCCTGCATGTCGTCGTGTAGCGGGCGAAGGATGTTGACAAACTTTTGGGGTCGTCCGAAACGGAGGAGGATGCTCCATAACCCCTCGCGGTTGACAGTGTCAAAGGCCTTTGTAAGGTTGAAGAAGGTCATGTATAAGGGCTGGTGCTGTTCCCTGCATTTTTCCTGCAGCTGTCGCACTGCAAAAATCATGTCCGTTGTGCCCCGTAGGGGGTGAAATCCACACTGTGACTCCGGGAGGAGCTCCTCGGCCACAGGGAGAAGACGGTTGAGGAGGACTCTAACGCCAACTTTCCCAGTGGCTGAAAGTAGGGAGATTCCTCTGTCGTTGCCGCAGTTGGACTTGACCCCTTTTTTAAAGATGGTCACAATCACTGCATCTCTGAGATTTCCCGGCATGCTCTCCTCCCTCCAGATGAGAGAGATGAGGTCATGTATCTGCGCCAACAGCGCCTCTCTGCCATACTTTAGCGCCTCAGCAGGGATTCCATCCGCTCCCGTAGCCTTGTTGTTCTTGAGCTGTGTCATGTCTTCAGATGCTCTAATAATGACTCCACGAGGCAATGTGTTGTGCTTGAACTGTAGTGACCTTAGTCCATTTAATGTAACTCCAGAGTGAGGATCACACCTGGTGGCCTGCCTTTTATACTAGGCCTGGCACACCTGTACAGGTAACCTACAAGTCTCCCACTGCAGTGCCCTCTGGTGGCACACCTTGTAATGGTACAAGCAGTAACCATGTAGGATACATGACATCACTCTCCCCCATGTCCTTGGTGCAAATCGCCTTTGCATTGACTGTGCTCTGGGCTTAGCTCTATCTGGTTGACCCTGGGGGGTCGTTTCCAACTTGGGTGAGTAGGTGGTGCTTCGTTGGCAGTAGTTTCTGTTTGTGCGTCCATGACCACTCCATTCTCTCCCCCCGCCACATACAGATTGTGCCGTTGGATCATTGCATTCATATACATTCAAGTCAAAAAAAAATTGCATTTACAGTATTGCATGCGTGGTACCGTGGTGAGGTAAGTACATTTGAATGGTGAGCTACATACTTGGAATATGCTTGGGATCAGTGCTGGGGTCAGCACCGGTGCGTGACGACAAGCTAGATTCAGAACTGCTGGATGGTGTCCAGGTAGTCTGGTGGTGGCACGGTGCCCAGTGCTGGCAGTGCGAACCCGGTTGGCTCAAGTTGCCTGCTCTCGGGGCTTTTGCTGTTGCTTCTTGCGTCAGGCAGGTTCGCAGATGTCTGTGACCTCCCTGTCCTCTCCTTGCGCCCCGGGTCACTGCTGCTCCCTGAGGGGCAGTCGTCTACCAGTGCTCAGGGAACTGCTGACTCGCTTGCCTGGCCGTTATTTGGTTTGAGATCCTGGCTGGTCCCAGTCCCATTTTTGGAGAACTGTTGCGGGTGACCCTTCATTCCCGGGTGTAGCCTTGGTGGTGATAGGGTCTGGGGGCTGCGTCTTAGCGCAGTTTGCTCCTTCAGGCTCGTGGCAGTTGGTGCCATCGGGTGCCTGAGAGGTGGAGATGATCAGGGGCAGGGTATCAATACCGGTGCCATTACCCTCCTGAGATCGCTTGCTCTGCAGCTTGTCTATATTAGCTGCTTATGTCCACACTCCGTGGTGCATCACTCTCGTCTCAGGGATGCATGCTACAGCATTGGGTAGCTCGCTGGATCTGTGTGCTCCTGATGGGTGCTCCCAATGGGTGTCTGCCCGCTGTATTGACTGTATGCAGTTGAAATCCTACATCGCACAACGTTTCATTACTTATGGTAAATAACCTTAGCTCCGATCGTAATCGCGCGCCTTTTCTTTGCTTATTGCATGTACACAACTCTGATATCAATCACACATTTTACATCTAACTCACAGTTGCTCTTACATTGATTGAGAATGTGGATCTGTCCCTTTAAGTGTGGTGGGTTGCAGGCCTCCTTTACGAGAGCCTTGCTATCTTTACCCCGATCTTCTTCTCCGTTTAGTACCACGTGTTGCTCCATCAGCGCTGCACCTCGTGGTCTGGCCACCGCCATCTTTTTCTTCAGCGCCTCACCTCGTGGTTTGGGCGCCATCTTTCTTCCATCCACGATGTCGACTGCGGTGATCCTCTTCTCCCCGGGTTCTGCCACCGAAGCTGGGAAGTCGCCTTTGGATCCGATTTTCTTCCTCCGGAGTCCTGTCACTGGAGCCTGGAAGGTGTGTTTGGGTCGTCTTAGCTGGATCATCTCCACGCAGTCGTACTGAGCAGTCTGTGTCTCGGGTGCCATGTTGGTCTGCTCTCTGGTGCCGGGTCCACCCTCGGGTGAGGGCTTGCTTTGCCTCTGAGCACAGGGGCTTCGATCGCTGGAGGGGTGAAGTCTTCCCAGCTCCAATGGATCTTCTCCATCCACCTTCTTCCGAGTAGCGTTGGTCCATCACCTGCAACAATCCACAGGGGTAACTTGTGCACCATGCCATCATGGAGTACCTTTACATTCGCACTACCAACGACTGGGATAAGTTCATCGGTGTAGGTGCACAGCTTTGCCTGAACCGGGAACAACTTGGGTCGTTCAGCCTGATTGAGAGGTTATGGGACAAAAGTTTCTTGATTCATCACTGACTGGCTCGCCCCCGTGTCCACTACCATGAAGAGTGGAACACCATGTATCTCGACTTCCATCCTCAACAGGGAACACTCGGTGGTGCAGGTAAACATGCCATACACCTCATCGTGGGGCTGAGCTGCCTCTCTGACTATCGCTTCATAATCCACGCTGGATTCATGGCCATCTGCAGACTCTTCATCAACACAGTGTGATATTTCTCATACATTCGCTGGAGGTGGCCCTTTGTGCTGCAGCCTTTACACACATAGTCTTTAAAACGGCACTGGTGAGCCCTGTGATTCCCTCCGCAACACCAGCATGGTGCTACTCGATTAGCCCCCCTCGGCGGACTCTGAGTTAAGGGACTCGGGGGCCTGTTCTCTCTTCCCTGAGAGGGTTCGCGCTCTACAGTCCAGCCTCTAAACGGCGCCACTCTGTGCACAGTACCTGCCGGGTTTGAGTCCTGAGGGTGAGACATCTGCCTAGAGCCGCAGGTCGAGGTCATGAATGCCTGGCTCACAGAGATGGCCTTCTGCAGTGTGACTGTGGTATCTGCAGATAGTAGCTTATGAAGAAGGCCCTCATGGCTAATTCCGATGACAAAGATATCCCGCAGCGCTTTGATGAGGTAGTCGCCGAAATCACACGGTGCCGCCAGCCTCCTGAGTTCTGCAGCATATTTCGCGATCTCCTGGCCTTCAGGCCATTGGTGGATGTAAAACCGGTGTCTGGCTGTGAGGATGCTCTCTTTGGGCTTGAGTTGTTCTTGGATCAGCGTTACAAGCTTCTCGTATGTCGTGGTCGTTGTCTTCGCTGGTGCCAACAAGTCATTGACGAGGCCATAGACAGTGGGCCCACAACTGGTTAGCAGGATAGCTCTGTGCTTATCAGCCAGTGTGGCCGAATTGTCGTCTGCCAGGTCGTTTGCTGCGAATAAATGTCGAGCCTCTCCACAAAGGTGTCCCAATCGTCACCATCGGCGAACTGCTGCAACGTACCAAAGTTAGCCATTTTCGCATGAAGGTCCGTAATCTCGTCGCCAATTATTATGTCTTCAGATGCTCTAATAATGACTCCACGAGGCAATGTGTTGTGATTGAACTGTAGTGACCTTAGTCCATTTAATGTAACTCCAGAGTGAGGATCACACCTGGTGGCCTGCCTTTTATACTAGGCCTGGCACGCCTGTACAGGTAACCTACAAGTCTCCCACTGCAGTGCCCTCTGGTGGCACACCTTGTAATAGTACAAGCAGTAACCATGACAAGCTGTCTTATGGCTTTTCCTACCTTGTGCATAGTTGGGGTTTCACTGAGGTGGTGGCGGGTCACATGCTGCAGGATGGAGTCGAGAACACTCAAGTCAAAGGCAGAGTCTTGGTTGAGGAGATCTTCGAAATACTCCTTCCATCGGGCCCTGACTGCCTCGGTGTCCTTGATGAGTGTTTCCTCGTTCTTGGCCAGCAGTGAGGTGGGGCCTTGGGAGTTTGGATCGTAGGTGGCCTTGACTGCGTTGAAGAATCCACGCATTTCGTGGCTGTCGGCCAGTAGTTGTATCTCCTGTGCTTTCTCCATCCACCACCTGTTCGATAGGTCCCTGGTTTTTTGTTGGACCTCAGCCTTGAGCCATCTGTAATGTTGCTCCCGAGTTGGGTTGTTGCTTGAGGCTCAGAAATGTTCTGCGCTTGCGATCTATTAGTGCTTGGATCTCCTGATTATTCTCATCAAACCACTCCTGGTGTTTTCTGGTTAAGTGTTGTAGGGTGTATAGCAGAACACTTTAGCAGGTTTGTAAACCAAAGAATGTACAAACCTAAGTAGCGATGCTCATGAAATCAGAGGTTTTCCCGGGAACATGTTACGCAATCCTTCTGATCAAAAGGTTCAACTTTGTATCGTCATGCCAAGGAAGGCAACGAGTCCAGGATGTAGAATGTACGACTAATGGGAGTTAGCTCGATTTATATTTCAGTGTGAGATGGGAAGTTTTCTTGTGGAGAAAGTTTAGCAGAATCCTCACAAGGTGGGGTGGAGTAAATGAAAAGCATGTGGGAATGAAAGAACATGCTTATTGAAGTGAAGGTCCTGTTCTCATTCCATGCTTTGAGCTGGATTTTCCACTTGCTGTCCGCCCCTGTTTTCGTCTCGGAGGGATGACAATGGTGGCGGTGAGTTCTTCCGGGCGGGAGGCCAGCTTCCAGCACCCTGCCGGGCTTTTCGGGGCCGGTTTTGGTCGGGCGCGGAGTATTACCGCCCTGGAGAGGCGAACTGCTGTGCAACGCCCCTGATTGCAATGCTGGCTCGATTTTGGGCTCCCGCCCAACCCATATGCCCCACAGCGCCCCCTGCTGGGGACGCCTGTGAAAGCGGGCGGTCCGAGCTGTAGCAGCTGCAGTGAGATCAGTAATGTCAACCTCAGGTAAGTGTGAGTGTTTTTTATTTTTATTTTTTTTTTCCGATTTATGTTGTGTTGGTGTGGGCTATGTGTTGGGAATGTTTTTGGTGGGATTTTTTCAGGTTTTTCTTCTCCCCCGGCCTCTCTCAGAGCGTTCCCGAGCCGGCTGTTCAGCTCGGGATTTCCCCATGCTCAGCCGGCCTAGCGCCCTGAGAGAGAGAGCTGTGTAACGCCTCCCTTAGTGCTCCGCCCCCACACTCAGGGCCCAGCTGCCGAATATTGCTGACTGAGGCGCAAACTGTTCCCGGGCGCTAACTATACCGCCCCGCTGCAATTACCGCCCCGAAATCAGCAACGCCGAATATCCCGCCCCAGACTCTTACTCGGCTACAAACACCTAACACATTCATTGTAAATTCCTCTGCTACTTTAGCAGATGTGTTAATCCATCTGTTTTAAATGAGTTAATGAATCTGCTAAAATAGGGGAGAGAGGAATTTTTGGGGAGTGTTTGGATGCCGGTATCATACACTCTGATCTCCCTTCATCCCTACCCATTGTCTGATCGCTTGTAACAAAGAGAAATCGTCCTTCGATATATCCAATTTTACTTAAAAGTTCGTTTGCTTTGAAGGTCAAGCTAGCATCTGAAAGGACTTAGGCTGATAGTACAGGATTTCTAAATGTGTTCTGCCTTGTTTAAATTTACTGCACCACAATTAAAGACACTTTCTCTCCCTTTTAGCCCTGAGTACCTTACAGGACATTTGACAGCTGTCATAAATCACATCTACACTTAATCTTCTTGCACTTTTTCTGGTCATAAATATTTAATTAAAGACAATGGCAGTATCAGTAGAGGACTTTAGAAATGGGTTTTGTGAAGATAACATTATCGGTTATATCACCGCTTGGTAACAAAGATAAACTGCGTGTTGTAAGAGAATTGTGCATAAACACCAGCAAGGTCATTAACTCCCTGTAGTGGTTTGTAATGTCTTTATAAAATGCCACGTTGGTGGTGTGACTTTGAAGAAGCTGTTTATTTTACCATGTTAAGTCAGTGCTGCTCCAGAGTAGATAACCCCGTACTTTGATCGGCTTGATTGCCTTTACAACAAGAACACAACTTGCATTTATATTGCACATTTAACGTAGCAAAACGTCCCAAGGCGCTTCACAGGAGTGTCATCAGACAAATATTTGACACCGAGCCACATAAAGAGATATAAGGACAGGTGAAGAAAAGCTGGGTCAAAGAGGTAGGTCTTAAGGAGCGTGTTAAAGCTGAAGAGAGAGGCGGAGAGGTTGAGGGAGGGAAAGCCAGAGCTTAGGGCCAGGGCAGCTGAAGGCACGGCCACCAATGGTGGAGTGATGGAAATCGGGGAAGCAGAATAGGCCAGAATTGGAGGAGCGCAGATATCTCGGGGGGGGTTGTAGAGCTAGAGGAGGTTACAGAGATAGGGAGGGAGATAGGGAGGAGCAAGTCCTTGGAGGGATTTGAACACAAGGATGCGAATTTAGGAAGTTGGGATTCAGGTAGCAGAGTTTTGGACGAATCCAAGTTTACAACTGCGACACCCCTTACACTAAAACATTCTACACTCCACCCCAACCGGAGCCATGTGATCTCCTGGGAGAGGCAAAAACCAGATAAAAACCCAGGCCAATTGGGGGGAAAAAAATCTGTAAAAATTCCTCTCCGACCCATCCAGGCGATCGACACTAGTCCAGGAGATCACCCTGGCTGTATTCTATTCCCTACAGTACTTACCATTATATCTGCGCCAGCCAACAAAAGGTCATCCAGTCTAATCCCAAGTACCAGCTCTAGGTCCAGGTCCATAAACCTGCACTTTAAGTGCCCATCCAAGCACCTTTTAAATGTGGTGAGGGTTTCTGCATCCACTACTCTTCCAGGCAGTGAGTTCCACAACCCTCTGCGTAAAGAAGCCCCCCCTCAAATCCCCGCTAAACCTTCCACCAATCATCTTAAAACTATGCCCCCTCGTAATTGACCCCTCCACCAATGGAAATAGGCCCTTGCTATCCACTATGTCCAGACCCCTCAATATTTTGTACACATAGTCATAGTATTGGCACATTGGATGAAATGATGTCAAATTTTTACTTTGTAGCAGAGCAGATGATCTGCAACGTCAACACTTTCACCAGCTCTCCTGTGGCCTCAATTAGTAAATGCACTGACAACCACAGAACTAAAGCATAGGGACCAGAAATGTCCCAGGCTCTATTCCCCCAGCGCTAAGTTTGCTGATCTCAGAGGGGTTGTAACGGTACAACAATCTCCACACTTTAGGGAGGAAACAAATACGCGGGGTTGCTGCTCCTGGACACCATCCATTGCCCCTTGGCTAGAAGATATGTGGATGTAAAGTGAGAAGTAGATCAGGTTTGGCTGCTCACAATCTATATTAACGACTTGGAGGAAGGGACCGAGTGTAACGTAGCCAAGTCTGCTATGATACAAAGGTGGGAGGAAAAGCAATGTGTGAGGAGGACACAAAAAATCTGCAAAAGGATGTAGCTGGGCTAAGTGAGTGGGCAAAAATTTGGCAGATGGAGTATAATGTTGGAAAGTGTGAGGTCACTTTGGCAGAAAAAAATCAAAGAGCAAGTTATTATTTAAATGGAGAAAGATTGAAAAGTGCCGCAGTACAGCGGGACCTGGGGGTCCTTGCGCATGAAACACAAAAGGATAGTATGCAGGTACAGCAAGTGATCAGGAAGGCCAATGAAATCTTGGCCTTTATTGCAAAGGGGATGGAGTATAAAAGCAGGGAAGTCTTGCTACAGTTTTGCAGGGTTTTGGTGAGGCCACACCTGGAATACTGCGTGCAGTTTTGGTTTCCATATTTACGAAAGGATATACTTGCTTTGGAGACAGTTCAAAGAAGGTTCACTTGGTTGA
Organism: Pristiophorus japonicus; assembly: GCF_044704955.1. Taxonomy (NCBI): domain Eukaryota; kingdom Metazoa; phylum Chordata; class Chondrichthyes; family Pristiophoridae; genus Pristiophorus; species Pristiophorus japonicus. Next base: position 175,481,196 of record NC_091985.1, read on the forward strand.
TTCCGGAGATCAGGGGTTTGACTTATGAGGAAAGGTTGAGTAGGTTGGGCCTCTACTCATTGGAATTCGGCAGAATGAAATATGATCTTATCGAAACATATAAGATTATGATGGGGCTTGACAAGGTGGATGCAGAGAGGATGTTTGCACTGATGCGGGAGACTAGAACTAGGGGGCATGATCTTAGAATAAGGGGCCGCGCATTTAAAACTGAGATGAGGAGAAATTTCTTCTCACAGAGGGTTGTAAATCTGTGGAATTTGCTGCCTGAGAAAGCTGTGGAAACTGGATCATGGAATAAATTTAAGACAGAAATAGACAGTTTCTTAAACGATAAGGGGATAAGGGGTTATGGGGAGCGGGCGGGGAAGTGGAGCTGAGTCCATGATCGTATTGAATGGCGGAGCAGGATCGAGGGACCGTATGGCCTACTCCTGCTCCTATTTATTATGTTGTTATGTAATATTGGAATAGCTTGCTTTATTGTCTAAGAAAGACACACCACATTGAATGTAGCAACTTGCACAACCTCAGGACACGCCAACCCGCTTCACCACTACTGAAGTACTTCTGAAGTGTCGTCACTGTTGTAATGTAGAAAACATACCAGCCATTTTGTGCAAGGCAAGCTCCCACAAACAACGATGAGATAAATGACAAGGTTATCTATGTTAGGCGTTGGTTGAGGGATAAATATTGGCCAGGACATCGGGGATAACTCTCCTGCTCTTCTTCAAATAATGCCATGGGATCTTTTACATCCACCGGAGGGAGCAGACGGAGCCTCGGTTTAACGTCTCATCCGAAAGACAGCACCTCCGGCAGTGCAGCGCTCCCTCAGTGCCCATTTTGGTGAGGTGTGCTGACCCCGATGGGATAATATGCCTGGCGTCAGGATGAGGGGAAAATATTAGCAGCAGGGAATAAATACAAGCCTTGCCCATTTCAATTCTTTTTCATATTTCTATAAATGCAAAATATGTACAATCTACCTTTATAAAACTCGGTGTGTACTGTTGCTATGAGGATATTATGTGAAATTGCTCATAATGATAATTTGCATATGCATATTCAGTTAATTCGAAAATACACTTACCCCTTTGACTCATAGCCACAAATCCCATCTTTACAAAACTCGGTGAATAGAATTATTATGTTAATAGGCAGCAATTTAATAGGTCATGAAAATTACAATTATGTTAATTTACCCCAAATCTCTAAGTACTGTCTTTATAAAATTTGGAGAGTGAAGATAAGGCCACTAATAGACTATATAGTAAGTTAAGAAAAATAAGTTCACAATTCTGAATAAATTGTAACTAATTATGTAAAAACACATTTTTATCAGTGTCCAATGGAGCAGAAACATATTTCTAACCACCTGTTACACCGGTGAGCTCTCCCACAGGTCCATCAGGTTTATCCAGTGAGTGCCCGAGCCACGGAATAGATTCAGAAGGGAGACAAGCCAAGCTGGAAATGGAAAGCAGAAAGTTAGTAAGCGAGTTTGGAAGGCAGAGGAAACAAAGGCTAGAAAATAGACAAAAGGGAGTTTGGCCGTGCTAAATGGTATATACTTCAATGCAAGGAGTCTAGGGAATAAGGCAGATGAGTTGAGGACACAGCTAGGCACGTGGGAGTATGGTATTATCGCTATTACTGATGAAATGTATCCCAGGCTGTTAAGAGAAGCAAGAAAGGAAATAGCAGAGGCTCTGACCATCATTTCCCAATACTCTCTGGCTACAGGTGTGGTTCCGGAGGACTGCTAACATTGTACCCTTGTTTAAAAAAGGAGAAAGGGATAGACCGAGTAATTACAGGCTAGTCAGCCTAACCTCAGTGATGGGAAAATTATTGGAAAAGATTTTGAGAGACAGGATAAATCTCATTTAGAAAGACACGGATTAATCAAGGGCAGACAGTTTGTTAATGGTAGGTCGAGTCTGACTGACTTGATTGAATTGTTAAAGGAGGTAACTAGGAGGGTCGATGAGGGCAGTGCATTTGATGTAGTGTATAGGGATTTTAGCAAGGCTTTTGATAAGGTTCCACATGGCAGACTGGTCACAAAAGTAAAAGCACATGGGATCCAGGGCAAAGTGGCAAATTGGATCCAAAATTGGCTCAGAAGCAGGAAGCAAAGGGTAATGGTCAATAAGTGTTTTTTTGACTGGAAGGCTGTATCCAGTGGTGTTCCGCAGGGCTTGATACTAGGTCCTTTGCTGTTTGTGGTATATATCAGTGATTTAGACTTCAATGTAAGAGGTATGATTAAGAAGTTTGCAGATGATACAAAAATTGGCCGTGTGATTGATAAGGAAGAAGAAAGCTGTAGACTGCAGAAAGATATCGATGGAATGGTCAGGTGGGCAGATAAGTGGAAAATGGAATTCAATCCAGAGAAGTGTGAGGTAATGCATTTGGGGAGGGCTAACAAGGCAAGGGAATACACATTAAATGGTACAACACTGAGAAGTGTAGAGGAACAAAGGGACCTTGCAGGGCCACAGATCCCTGAAAGTAACAGGCCAGGTAGATAAGGTGGTTAAGAAGGCTCTCGGAATACTTACCTTTATTAGCCCAGGCATAGAATACAAGAGCAGGGGGGTTATGCTTGAACTGTATAAAACACTAGTTAGGCCACAGCTGGAGTATTGCGTGCCGTTTTGGTCACCACATTACAGGAAAGATGTGATTGCACTGGAGAGGGAACAGAGGAGATTTACGAGGATATTGCTTGGACTGGAGAATTATAGCTACAAAGAAAGATTGGATAGGTTGGGGTTGTTTTCTTTGGAACAGTGGAGGCTGAGGGGAGACCTTATTGAGGTGTATAAAATTATGAGGGGTCTAGATAGAGTGGATAGGAAGGACCTATTTCCCTTAGCAGAGGGGTCAACAACCAGGGGCCATAGATTTAAAGTAATTGGGGGTAGGTTTAGAGGGGATTTGAGGGGAAATTTCTTCACCCCGAGGGTGGTGGGGGTCTGGAACTCACTCCTGAAAGGGTGCTAGAGGCAGAAACCCTCACTACATTTAAAGGCTACTTGGATGTGCACTTGAAGTGCTACAGGGCTACGGACCAAGAGCTGGAAAGTGGGATTAGGCTGGATAGCACTTAGTCAGCCAGCACAGACACAATGGGCCGAAATGGCCTCCTTCCTTGCTATAACTTTCCATGATTCTATGATTGTATGTGAGGAATTTCCTGGGAGCTGCAGCAACAGGAGAACGGCAGCGGGATTTGTGTGGGAGCAGAAACAGTCAGCGACTCACTGTGCAGCAGGCCCTGCTGGGAGTGAATGTCTGCGGGCATGGGAGGGACATCCTTTAGAGGAGCCGGGGAGAACATTGACAGTAAAGGTAATACTGCTGCACAAAACAGGAGAAGGTCACAAGGGTGGAGTTTGATCGGGTATGTTAGTGTAACGCGCTGATATTTGAAGTTAAAGGAACTGAAACTTGTGCGAGATGTAAACCGGGCTGCCAATTTGCTTTCACCCGTTTTACACTATTGCACAAAGTCAAGGCCTGGCCCGCAGTGTTTACTATGTGTGCTGGTGTTCCGGGGGCTATTTGTTGAAATCAAATAACTTGAAACTGGTTCTCCTAAGTTACACATGTGGCACTGTTATTTTCTCTCTCCTGCTCCATGGCCTCGCCCCCTCCCTATCGCGGTAACCTACTCCAGCCCTCCGAGATATCTGCGTTCCTCCTAAGAAAAAAAGACATGTATCTATATAGCGCCTTTCACAACCACCAGCAACGTGATAGTGACCAGATAATCTGTTTTTATTATGTTGATTGAGGGATAAATATTGGCCAGGATACCAGGGATAACTCCCCTGCTCTTCTTCAAAATAGTGCCCTGGGATCTTTTACATCCACCTGAGAGAGCAAACGGGGCCTCGGTTTAACGTCTCATCTGAAAGACGGCACCTCTGACAGTGCGGCGCTCCCTCAGCATGCACTGGGAGTGTCAGCCTAGATTTATGTGCTCAAGTTCCTGGAGTGGGACTCGAACCCACAACCTTCTGACTCAGAAACAAGAGTGCTACCCACTGAGCCACAGCTGACACTGAAGGGAGATTTTTAGAGTCAGCTGGCTTTGAACTGGGCCTGCAGACCATCTTAAAATGGGTTTTCACTGATATTGGTGGAGCCGTCCCACGTGGATTTCCCTGAAAACCTACAGCAGTGGAGGGGCTTCCAGAGGGAGGCGTGAAGGGGCTAAACTTCGTCCCCCGCCTGCCAGTTGTTTCAGCCGTGAGGCTTGGGCCATGGGGAGGCCCGGGCCTTATCTGCACGCCGCCAGTTGTGAGGGAGGCAGTAGATCAGCCAGACCCCAGCCTGAGCGAACCAGTCGGTGTCTCCGGGGCTGGGTAGGGTTCCCAACTCTGGTTGGACATATTCCTGGAGCTGTGATCACATGACCTCCTGCCTCCACCCGCCCCGCCCCCACACTCCCGCCATTGGGCGCCCGACACGCCCATACCTGCCATCTTTGGAAAGTGCATAGTCTCTTCATTGCTCGATTGGATGAGTCTTGACTGTCAAACAGCCTACAATATTCTTATAACTGAAAGCGTTCAAAGAAAATTTAAAACAGAACACAATTTTTTTGATGCCCCTGTGATTTTTCTCCAAGGTTGTTTGCGGCAGTGTCCTGGAGAATAATCTTTAATTGCTGAAGACCCCAGGCAATCCTGGAGGGGTGGGGGGAGGCCACGAATGGACCGGCAATGGGCTACTGTAATGTATGCCCCTGTGAGTACGCTCACAGGTTTGTAGAGCTGTTGAGTTGGGAGTGCCTTAGCCAGTCACATGATGTTCACAAGACTCAATAAAACCCCAACCAGTTGGGTCTCGGTCATCCACGATGAGGTATGCAGTTGTGAGCTGGTGGATGAACTGGTAATGTGTAGTGTGATTGTTAAACCTTTGTTAATAAACCAACTAGTTCTTCATAGTAATGAGTTGTTGTGAATTCTTAAGCAAGGAACCCACGAAGCAAATACATTAAAGGCTACACCTGCGAGGACAGACGGGGCCTCGGTTTAACATCTCATCCGAAAGACGGCACCTCCGACAGTGCAGCACTCCCTCAGCACTGCACTAGAGTGTCGGCCTGGATTTATGAGCTCAAGTTTCTGGAGTGGAACTTGAACCCACAACCTTCTGACTCCGAGGCGAGAGTGCTGCCCACTGAACCACTGCTCTTCATATTAACGCAGTCTCCCGCCTCTTTCAGGCAGGTGGGCTGCTCGCCCATTTAGAGGCCCACCTGCAAATAGCAACAGATGGACTTTGGATGTCATTGGGGTAGCCAAAATGCCCCCACCCTTCCTCTCCCCTTTATCCATCTATTCTTCAGGCACAAAAGAGACCGCCTGCCCTTGATAATCATCCCCAAAATGTCCAAACCTGCATTTAAGTTTGAACAAAATTTTACTGCAGGCTTATGGCAGCAAGAGCTGGTACTGCTGTTTTCACAATTCACTCTAGTTTTGTTGCAACCATAACATGTGAGCTCCCCCAGGTGGTTTGGTTAACAAATTAATTACTCAGTGTGGATCTGAGCCGGCCCAGAAGATCCCAGCTTCAATCCCATTCAGCTCATCTCAGCCAGGGTAGAAGGCGTGATGTCGCAACTGGGCCTGAACAACCCTCGGCTAAACAGGGTGGGATGAAGGGGGAATCATGCAGAGTTCCCACACCTGATTACAACAACAACAACTTGTATTTATATAGTGCCTTTCACATCGTGAAACGTCCCAAGGTGCTTCACAGGAGTGTTAGGAGATTTTTTTTAATTTGACACCGAGCCGCATAAGTGGAAATTAGCGCAGGTGACCAAAAGCTTGGCCAAAGAGGTAGGTTTTAAGGAGCGTCTTGAAGGAGGAAAGAGAGGCAGAGAGGTTTAGGCAGGGTGTTCCAGAGCTTGGGGCCTAGGCAACAGAAGGTTGAGCGATTACATAGAAACATAGAAAATAGGTGCAAGAGTAAGCCATTCGGCCCTTCTAGCCTGCACCGCCATTCAATGAGTTCATGGCTGAACATGCAACTTCAGTACCCCATTCCTGCATTCTCGCCATACTCCTTGATCCCCCTAGTAGTAAGGACTACATCTAACTACTTTTTGAATATATTTAGTGAATTGGCCTCAACAACTTTCTGTGGTAGAGAATTCCACAGGTTCACCACTCTCTGGGTGAAGAAGTTTCTCTTCATCTCGGTCCTAAATGCCTTACCCCTTATCCTTAGACTGTGACCCCTGGTTCTGGACTTCCCCAACATTGGGAACATTCTTCCTGCATCTAACCTGTCTAAACCCATCAGAGTTTTAAATGTTTCGATAAGATCACCTCTCATTCTTCTGAACTCTAGTGAATACAAGCCCTGATTATAATCAGGGATGCTCAAGAGGGTAGAATTTGAGGAGCGCAGACATCTCGGAGGGTTGTGGGGTTGAAAGAGATTACAGAGATAGGGAGGGGCAAGGCCATGGAGCGATTTGAAAATAAGGATACACTTTTGGAGTGTAGTCACTGTTGTACTGTGGGAAACGTGGCAGCTAATTTGCGCACAGTAAGCTCTCACAAACAGCAATATGATAATGACCAGATAATCTGTTTTTGTTATGTTGATTAAGGGATAAGTATTGGCCAGGACACCGGGGATAACTCCCCTGCTCTTCTTCAAAATAGTGCCGTGCGATCTTTTATGTTCACCTGAGAGAGCAGACAGGGCCTCGGTTTAACGTCTCATCTGAAAGACAGCAGCACCCCTGACAGTGCAACACTCCCTCAGCACTGCACTGGGAGGGTCAGCCTAGATTTATGTGCTCAAGTCCCTGGAGTGGGACATGAACCCACAACCTTCTGACTCAGAGGCGAGAGTGCTACCCACTGAGCCACAGCTGGCACGAGGGAATAGTTTACTGGCAGTGATTGTCTGGGCTCAAAATATGCAGGATGTCCATTTGCCCCAAGCCTGCCGGGACTGTGGGACCGTCCCACGCCCCAGAAAGATTCAACATGTCGAGGAGAGAAGACCAAGGATGGGCCAAACACCACGATGTAATCCCAAGTAACACAATGCAAATGAGACACAAGCTAGACACAGCTCAACAGGAATTCAGCAGGAGAAAAAAATAATCATAATTGAGTACTTGTCATGGAAAGCACCCATCCCTCCAGTTTCCCAACAGCTCGAATGATACATTTCTCTTCATGTTTCTGTATCATCACAAAGGGAACAGGTGGCTCTACAGCGAAGCTGATTCCTAACGACATGAAAGTGGTTAAATGTGTGTCAATGAGGGAGGAAGTCTTGTACAAATGAAACATGTTAAATAAAAATAACCATAAATCGATTGCCATGGAAAATGATTACGGGATTTGTGATTAGAGCTAATAGCTGTCTGCCTTTGGCGCTACGTAAATGGGCTAAATGTGGAAGGGTTGAAAGAATGCCAGAAAGAGCAAACTCCAAGATCGCTGCTCACTTGAAGGCTGTGAAGAACAAAGGCTGACAGATTTTGACAATCAGACCCAAGTGCGTGCAAACAAACGCAAAGTTACAATTAACTCGTTCCTGCTTCGGTCGGCAATATCCCCAGACACTTTGCATTGTCTCTTCCGAAAGAAGGGCAGAAATTAAAGGTGCTATGTGGTGTGGCACTGAGCTACGTGGCCAAGGAAGGACCCATGTTTCATAGGAAATTCTAGCCCATATGATTCTATCAGCCCGATCGCCACCCAAAAGTCCATTAAGACTGGGGAAGATTATCACCGTCGAAAACTTCCCCGAAAAAATTTTAAAATCCGCTGAGCAAAAACCATGGGCCTTGCACCCCTGTTCTGGGCGAAAAAGTGCAATTTAGGGTCGATTGGGCGGTTTGTAAACAAAATGGGCAATAAATTTTTAAAAATCAATAAAAATTTACCCCGAGGCTGCAGGTTGGGCCTAGCAGCATAAAAATAATTTTAAAAAAACATCACCTCAAAAAAAAAATCAAAAAAACATTTCCAAGACCCTCTTAAACTAAGTAACCACAACAGATTTTAAAAATAATGAGTAAAAAACCAATTACTAACCTTTTTTGTGCCAAGCTACTCACCTGCCACCAGCTCTGCGGATCCTCGTGGGTGTTTTTTTTCATACTCGCCTACGGGTCACCGCTGGGCCAAATATCGCCAGGGCGATCTGAGGACGGTGCGCGCCGACGGTCCACTCCCCAGCGGTGCCTCAAAACTGCCGGCGTAACTTAGGAAGGGAATTTTCCGCTTACCTGATTAGCGGCCACAATGGCCAATACCGCCCAGAAACCGTAGGAAATTCCAGCCCATTGACATTTACAGCACGGATGGAGGCCATTTTGGTCCATCATGTCCGCGCCGGCCGACCAAGAGGCTATCCAGCCTAATCCCACTTTCCAGCTCTTGGTCCGTAGCCCTGTAGGTTACGGCACTTCAGGTGCACATCCAAGTACTTTTTAAGTGTAGTGAGGGGTTCTGCCTCTATCACCCTTTCAGGTAGTGAGTTCCAGACCCGCAACACCCTCTGGGTGAAGAAATGCCCCCTCATATCTCCTCTAAACCTCCTACCAATTACTTTAAATCTATGCCCCCTGATTGTTGACCCCTCTGCTAACAGATCCTTCCTATCCCCTCTCGCCAGGCCCCTCATAATTTTATACATCTCCATCACCCACAACGCCATTCTATTGGTTAATAATGATCAGCAGTTTTATGAATTAAAAACTGTCTTATACACAACTCAATGTCACAACCTATGGAAGCTTAGAATAAATTAAATATAACACCGTATAGAAAAATAGCAGCTGAGATTAGCTTGCTCTGCAGCAGCAATCATATGTGCTGTGGTGTGAATCATAGAATCATAGAAATTTACAGCATGGACGGAGGCCATTTCGGCCCATCGTGTCCGAGCCGGCCAACCAAGAGCTCTCCAGCCTAATTCCTTTCCAGCTCTCAGTCCGTAGCCCTGTAGGTTACGGCACTTCAAGTGCATATCCAAGTACTTTTTAAATGTGCTGAGGGTTCCTGCCTCTACCACCCTTTCAGGCCGTGAGTTCCTGTGTTGTTTTAGCTGATTTTGGCGAGGTTGGCATTTGGAGACTACACTTGGTTTCAATCTCACTAACGCCAACAACTCACACCACACCCCTGCTGCAGTATAAAAGAGCTGTCGTTTGATCACCTCATTGAAATGGTGTGGATGCTTTGCTCCGAAGCTGACTTGAAATCGGTATGTATTGCACTTGCACATTGAGTTGCTGAACTCTAGAGGGACCCCTGATGGGAGTAAACATATTGTCGCGATCATACTCCAGGGTCTCCTCTTCTAACTTAAATCTAGAGAATGTCCCAGGGAGCCTGAGATAAAAGCAATTAGTACAAAGCTGAACCGACATGAGTGTTCATGGACATATCAGGAGGTCAATATATTTTGATAATATGCTGAAGAAAATGAGTTAATGAAACACAACAAGGCTGAGAGAGTGGGGCAGAGAAACATATTAATAATATACAGATTGGTATACAGATTGATATCAGGGTACAAAAATAGATTATCTGGTCATTTATCACATTGCTGCGTGTGGGAGCTTGCTGTGCACAAATTGGCTGCCGCGTTTCCCACATTGCAACAGTGACTACACCCCAAAAGTACTTCGTTGGCTGTAAAATGCTTTCAGACGTCTGGTGGTCGTGAAAGGTGCTATATAAATTCCAGTCTTTACTTGTAATAATGGAGCAATCCAGCGTTACAAATGGGATAGATAGACATTTTTTTTAAATCAATTTGATATAAGAACATAAGAATTAGGAACAGGAGTAGGCCATCTAGCCCCTCGAGCCTGCTCCGCCACTCAACAAGATCATGGTTGATCTGGCCATGGACTCAGTTCCACTTACCCGCCCACTCCCCATAACCCTTAATTCCCTTATTGGTTAAAAATCTATCTATCTGTGATTTGAATACATTCAATGAGCTAGCCTCAACTGCTTCCCTGGGCAGAGAATTCTACAGATTCACAACCCTCTGGGAGAAGAAATTCCTTCTCAACTCGGTTTTAAATTGGCTCCCCCATATTTTGAGGCTGTGCCCCCTAGTTCTAGTCTCCCCGACCAGTGGAAACAACCTCTCTGCCTCTATCTTGTCTATCCCTTTCATTATTTTAAATGTTTCTATAAGATCACCCCTCATCCTTCTGAACTCCAACGAGTAAAGACCCAGTCTACTCAATCTATCATCATAAGGTAACCCCCTCATCTCCGGAATCAGCCTAGTGAATCGTCTCTGTACCCCCTCCAAAGCTAGTATATCCTTCCTTAAGTAAGGTGACCAAAACTGCACGCAGTACTCCAGGTGCAGCCTCACCAATACCCTATACAGTTGCAGCAGGACCTCCCTGCTTTTGTACTTCATCCCTCTCGCAATGAAGGCCAACATTCCATTCGCCTTCCTGATTACCTGCTGCACCTGCAAACTAACTTTTTGGGATTCATACACAAGGACCCTCAGGTCCCTCTGCACCGCAGCATGTTGTAATTTCTCCCCATTCAAATAATATTCCCTTTTACTGTTTTTTTTTCCAAGGTGGATGACCTCACATTTTCCGACATCGTATTCAATCTGCCAAACCTTAGCCCATTCGCTTAACCTATCTAAATCTCTTTGCAGCCTCTCTGTGTCCTCTACACAACCCGCTTTCCCACTAATCTTTGTGCCATCTGCAAATTTTGTTACACTACACTCTGTCCCCTCTTCCAGTACTGACTTGATTAAACTGAGTTCCAAAGCTCGAGAGCAGCAGGGTTGGGAGTGTAAGCAGTGAATACACTAAGGAGATTACTTTGGTCTTTGCATCTATCGATAGTACTGGACCTTTGCCACTCACTGGTGTAAGGCATAGGGCTGCAATCGGTCTCCCATAACTCTGCATTCAAATATTGAGACCCGATTGCAGCCCTATGCCTCTACACCAGTGCGTGGCAAAAGGCTCCAGTACTATCGATAGATGCAAAGACCAAATAATCTCTTAGTGTATTCACTGCTTACACTCCAAACCTGCTGCTCTCAGAGCAGTTTGGGAACCTCAGACAGTCTTAATTGCAAGTCAGTCACAGAGAAATGAAACAGTTATTAGCGCAGTCTTAACAAACACTTCTGATTTTAAATCAACAATTACAGTGATTACCATACAGCCATTAATTAGTCAGGTGTGCTTCTGCATTATGTGCACAACATCCAAAATCTCCCAGCGATTCTCAGTAACTGCTCCAGAATATTCAAAACATCTGTGCATATAAACTAATCTCTCTGAACTACACACAACAGTTAAGAATCTGATTCCTCTGTGACTGCTTTTTGTGTTTCCATCAGGTTGGGTATGAGTGACTTTGTCTGTTCAAGTTTTCTCAAGAGAACTTTGCCATGTTAACAGGATCTAATTTGTCACCCATGTCTTATCCGTCAATGCTTTAACCCTTTACATTCGTCATGCAAGTACGTAAAAAGAAAATGATTAGTGAAGACAAATGTAGGTCCTTTACAGACAAAAATGGGAGAATTTGTAATGGGGAACAAGGAAATGGCAGAACAATTAAATAAAGACTTTGGTTCTGTCTTCACAGAAGAGGACACAAATAACGTTTCAGAAATGTTAGGGAACCAAGGATCGAGTGAGCAAGAGAAATTAAAAGAAATGAAAAGAAATTAAAAGAAATTAAAGGAAAAGAAATTAAAGGAAAACCTGTGGAATTCTCGACCACAGAAAGTTGTTGAGGCCAATTCACTAAATATATTCAAAAAGAAGTTCGATGAAGTCATTACTACTAGGGCGATCAAGGGGTATGGCGAGAAAGCAGGAATGGAGTACTGAAGTTGCATGTTCAGCCATGAACTCATTGAATGGCGGTGCAGGCGAGAAGGGTCGAATGGCCTACTCCTGCACCTATTTTCTATGTTTCTATGTTTCTATTATTAGTAAGAAAATAGTGCTGGAGAAACGAATGGGACTGAAGGCAGAAAAATCCCCAGGGCCTAATGATCTGCATCCCAGAGTACTAAAAGAGGTAGCCATGGAAATAATAGATGCATTGGTTGTCATCTTCCAAAATTCTATAGATTATGGATCAGTTCCTGCAGATTGGAGGGTGGCAAATGTAACCCCACTATTTAAAAAAGGAGAGGGAGAGAAAATGGAGAACTACAGACCGGTTAGCCTGACATCAGTAGTAGGGAAAATGCTGGAGTCTATTATAAAGGATGTGATAACGGCACACTTAGATAATGTCAACAGTATTAAACAAAGTCCACATGAATTTATGAAAGGAAAATCGTGTTTGACAAACCTACTAGAGTTTTTTAAGGATGTAACTGATAGAATAGATAAGGGAGAACCAATGGATGTAGTGTATTTGGATTTTCAGAAGGCCTTTGATAAAGTCCCACATAAGAGGTTAGTGTGCAAAATTAAAGCACATAGGATTGGGGGTAATGTACTGGCATAGATTGAAAATTGGTTAACTGACAGGAAACAGAGAGTAGGAATAAACGGGACTTTTTCAGAGTGGCGGGCAGTGACTAGTGGGGTACCACAGGGATCAGTGCTTGGGCCCCAGCTATTCACTATATATATAAATGATTTGGATGAGGGAACCAAATGTAATATTTCTAAGTTTGCTGACGACACAAAACTAGGTGGGACTGAGAGTTGTGAGGAGGATGCAAAGACGCTGCAAGGCGATTTAGATAGGTTGAGTGAGTGGGCAAACACATGGCAGATGCAATATAACGTGGATAAATGTGAAGTTATTCACTTTGGTAGGAAAAACATAAGGACAAAGTATTATTTAAATGGTGATGGCTTGGGAATTGTCGATGTACAGAGGGACTTGGGTGTCCTTGTACACCAGTCATTGAAAGCAAACATGTAGGTGCAGCAAGCAGTTAGGAAGGCAAATGGTATGTTGGCCTTCATTACAAGAAGATTTGAATACAGGAGCAAGGATGTCTTACTACAGTTATACAGGGCCTTCGTGAGATTGCATCTGGAGTATTGTGTGCAGTTTTGGTCTCCTTACCTAAGAAAGGATATACTTGCCATAGAGGGAGTGCAACGAAGGTTCACCAGACTGATTCCTGGGATTGCAGGACTGTCATATGAGGAGAGATTGGGTCGACTAGGTCTGTATTCACGAGAGTTTAGAAGAATGAGAGGGGATCTCATTGAAACGTATAAAATTCTGACGGGGTTGAATAGACTGGATGCTGGGAGGATGTTTCTCCTGGCTGGGAAGTCGAGAACAAGGGGTCACATAGAAACATAGAAACATAGGAAATAGGTGCAGGAGTAGACCATTCGGCCCTTCTAGCCTGCACCGCCATTCAATGAGTTCATGGCTGAACATGCAACTTCAGTACCCCATTCCTGCTTTCTCGCCATACCCCTTGATCCCCCTAGTAGTAAGCACTACATCTAACTCCTTTTTGAATATATTTAGTGAATTGGCCTCAACAACTTTCTGTGGTAGAGAATTCCACAGGTTCATCACTCTCTGGGTGAAGAAGTTTCTCCGCATCTCAGTCCTAAATGGCTTACCCCTTATCCTTAGACTGTGACCCCTGGTTCTGGACTTCCCCAACATTGGGAACATTCTTCCTGCATCTAACATGTCTAAACCCATCAGAATTTTAAACCTTTCTATGAAGTCCCCTCTCATTCTTCTGAACTCCAGTGAATACAAGCCCAGTTGATCCAGTCTTTCTTGATAGGTCAGTCCCGCCATCCCGGGAATCAGTCTGGTGAACCTTCGCTGCACTCCCTCAATAGCAAGAATGTCCTTCCTCAGGTTAGGAGACCAAAACTGTACACAATACTCCAGGTGTGGCCTCACCAAGGCCCTGTACAACTGTAGCAACACCTCCCTGCCCCTGTACTCAAATCCCCTCGCTATGAAGGCCAACATGCCATTTGCTTTCTTAACCGCCTGCTGTACCTGCATGCCAACCTTCAATGACTGATGTACCATGACACCCAGGTCTCGTTGCACCTCCCCTTTTCCTAATCTGTCACCATTCAGATAATAGTCTGTCTCTCTGTTTTTACCACCAAAGTGAATAACCTCACATTTATCCACATTATACTTCATATGCCATGCATTTGCCCACTCACCTAACCTATCCAAGTCGCTCTGCAGCCTCATAGCATCCTCCTCGCAGCTCACACTGCCACCCAACTTCGTGTCATCCGCAAATTTGGAGATACTACATTTAATCCCCTCATCTAAATCATTAATGTACAATGTAAACAGCTGGGGCCCCAGCACAGAACCTTGTGGTACCCCATTAGTCACTGCCTGCCATTCTGAAAAGTACCCATTTACTCCTACTCTTTGCTTCCTGTCTGACAACCAGTTCTCAATCCACGTCAGCACACTACCCCCAATCTCATGTGCTTTAACTTTGCACATTAATCTCTTGTGTGGGACCTTGTCGAAAGCCTTCTGAAAGTCCAAATATACCACATCAACTGGTTCTCCCTTGTCCACTCTACTGGAAACATCCTCAAAAAATTCCAGAAGATTTGTCAAGCATGATTTCCCTTTCACAAATCCATGCTGACTTGGACCTATCATGTCACCTCTTTCCAAATGCGCTGCTATGACATCCTTAATAATTGATTCCATCATTTTACCCACTACCAATGTCAGGCTGACCGGTCTATAATTCCCTGTTTTCTCTCTCCCTCCTTTTTTAAAAAGTGGGGTTACATTGGCTACCCACCACTCGATAGGAACTGATCCAGAGTCAATGGAATGTGGGAAAATGACTGTCAATGCATCCACTATTTCCAAGGCCACCTCCTTAAGTACTCTGGGATGCAGTCCATCAGGCCCTGGGGATTTATCGGCCTTCAATCCCATCAATTTCCCCAACACAATTTCCCGACTTATAAGGATTTCCCTCAGTTCCTCCTCCTTACTAGACCCTCTGACCCCTTTTATATCCGGAAGGTTGTTTGTGTCCTCCTTCGTGAATACCGCCATTTCTTTGTTCCCCGTTATGACTTCCCCTGATTCTGACTGCAGGGACCTACGTTTGTCTTTACTAACCTTTTTCTCTTTACATATCTATAGAAACTTTTGCAATCCGTCTTAATGTTCCCTGCAAGCTTCTTCTCGTCCTCCATTTTCCCTGCCCTAATCAAACCCTTTGTCCTCCTCTGCTGAGTTCTAAATTTCTCCCAGTCCCCGGGTTTGCTGCTATTTCTGGCTAATTTGTATGCCACTTCCTTGGCTTTAATACTATCCCTGATTTCCCTTGATAGCCACGGTTGAGCCACCTTCCCTTTTATATTTTTACGCCAGACAGGAATGTACAATTGTTGTAGTTCATCCCTGCGGTCTCTAAATGCCTGCCATTGCCCAGCCACAGTCAACCCCTTAAGTATCATTCGCCAATCTATCCTAGCCAATTCACGCTTCATACCTTCAAAGTTTCCCTTCTTTAAGTTCTGGACCATGGTCTCTGAATTAACTGTTTCATTCTCCATCCCAATGCAGAATTCCACCATATTATGGTCATTCTTCCCCAAGGGGCCTCGCACAACGAGATTGCTAATTAATCCTCTCTCATTACACAACACCCAATCTAAGATGGCCTCCCCCCTAGTTGGTTCCTCGACATATTGGTCTAGAAAACCATCCCTTATGCACTCCAGGAAATCCTCCTCCACCGTATTGCTTCCAGTTTGGTTAACCCAATCTATGTGCATATTAAAGTCACCCATTATAACTGCTGCACCTTTATTGCATGCACTCCTAATTTCCTGTTTGATGCCCTCCCCAACATCACTACTACTGTTTGGAGGTCTGTGCACAACACCCACTAACGTTTTTTGCCCTTTGGTGTTCTGCAGCTCTACCCATATAGATTCCACATCATCCAAGCTAATGTCCTTCCTAACTATTGCATTAATCTCCTCTTTAACCAGCAATGCTACCCCACCTCCCTTTCCTTTTATTCTATCCTTCCTGAATGTTGAATACCACTGGATGTTGAGTTCCCAGCCCTGATCATCCTGGAGCCACATCTCTGTAATCCCAATCACATCATGTTTGTTAACATCTATTTGCACAGTCTCAGGATACGGCGTAGGAAATTTAGGATCGAGATGAGGAGAAATTTCTTCACTCAGAGTGTGGTGAACCTGTGGAATTCTCTACCACAAAAAGTTGTGGAGGTCAAGTCACTGAATATATTTAAGCGGGAGATAGATAGATTTCTAGAAACAAAAGGCATCAAGGGGTATGGGGAAAAAGCGGGAATATGGTGTTGAGATAGAGGATCAGCCATGATCATATTGAATGGCGGTGCAGACTCGAAGGGCCGAATGGCCTACTACTGCTCCTATTTTCTATGTTTCTATGTTTCTATGTTGGCTTTGCTTTTTTACCATCCACTGCTGAAACCTTCATCCATGCCTTTGTTACCTCTAACCTTGACTACTCCAACACACCCCTGGCTGGCCTCCCACATTCTACCAAAATTCGGCAGCCCGTGTCCTAACTCACACCAAGTCCCGCTCACCCATCACCCCTGTACTCACTTATTGGCTCCGAGTTGAACAATGCCTCGAGTTCAAAATTCTCATCCTTGTTTACAAATCCCTCCATGGCCTCGCCCCTCCCTATCTCTGTAATCTCCTTCAGACTCACAACCCCCCCGAGATGTCTGCACTCCTCTAATTCTGCCCTCTTGAGCATCCCTGATTATAATAGCTCAACCATCGGTGGCTGTGCCTTCTGTTGCCTAGGCCCCAAGCTCTGGAACTCCCTCCCTAAACCTCTCCGCCTCTCTACCTCTCTCTCCTCCTTTAAGACGCTTTTTAAAACCTACCTCTTTGTCCAAATGTCTTCTTATGTGTCTCGGTGTCAAATTTATTTGATTTGTCTTAAAACGCTCCTGTGAAGTGCCTTGGGATGTTTGATTACATTAAAGGCGCTATTTAAATACAGGTTGTTGTTATTATTAGTTTAATTGTCCCATTTGCTCCACTGATACCAGTAAATAAAAGAAAAGCTTGGGGCCCAGGCAGCAGCAGGCACGGTCACCGATGGTGGAGAGGTTTAGGGAGGGAGTCCCAGAGCTTGGGGCCCAGGCAGCAGCAGGCACGGCCACCGATGGTGGAGCGGTTTAGGGAGGGAGTTCCAGAGCTTGGGGCCCAGGTAGCTGAAGGCACGGCCACCGATGGTGGAGAGGTTTAGGGAGGGAGTCCCAGAGCTTGGGGCCCAGGCAGCTGAAGGTACGGCCACCGATGGTGGAGAGGTTTAGGGAGGGAGTCCCAGAGCTTGGGGCCCAGGCAGCTGAAGGCACGGCCACCGATGGTGGAGAGGTTTAGGGAGGGAGTCCCAGAGCTTGGGGCCCAGGCAGCAGCAGGCATGGCCACCGATGGTGGAGAGGTTTAGGCAGGGAGTCCCAGAGCTTGGGGCCCAGGCAGCTGAAGGCACGGCCACCGATGGTGGAGAGGTTTAGGCAGGGAGTCCCAGAGCTTGGGGCCCAGGCAGCTGAAGGCACGGCCACCGATGGTGGAGAGGTTTAGGCAGGGAGTTCCAGAGCTTGGGGCCCAGGCAGCAGCAGGCATGGCCACCGATGGTGGAGAGGTTTAGGCAGGGAGTTCCAAAGCTTGGGGCCCAGGCAGCTGAAGGCACGGCCACCGATGGTTGAGTGATTATAATCAGGGATGCTCAGGAGGGCAGAATTAGAGGAGCGCAGATATCTCAGGGGGTTGTCGGACAGGAGGAGATTACAGAGATAGGGAGGGGCAAGGGCCATGGAGGAAATTGTAAACGAGGATGAGAATTTTGAATTCGAGGCGTTGTTTAACCAGGAACCAATAAGTGAGCACAGGAGTGATGGGTGAGCGGGACTTGGTGTGAAGTTGCATTTATATAGTCCCATTCACCACCTCAGCACATTCCAAGTCACTGTTGCAATGTGGGAAACGCGGCAGCCAATTTGCACACAGTAAGCTCCCACGAACAGCAATGTGATAACGACCAGATAATCAGTTTTTGTTATGTTGATTGAGCGATAAATATTGGCCAAGACACTGGGGATAACTCTCCTGCTCTTCTTGAAATAGTGCCATGGGATCTTTTACGTCCACCTGAGAGAGCAGACGGTGCCTCGGTTTGACGTCCCATCCGAAAGACGATGCCTCCGACAGTGTAGCACTCCCTCAGCACTGCGCTGGGAGTGTTAGATTAGATATTGTGCTCAAGTCGCAGATCCCTCAACCTTCTGAATCAGAGGCAAGAGTGCTACAACAGTTTATACAGTAATTGTTTAATTTGTAAAACATCCCAAGGCGATTCATTGGAGCGTAATCAGGCAGAAATTGACACCGAGCCAGAGAAGGAGATATTAGAACGAGCCTTAATGAGCCTTGCATGCAATATGTGTGCAGCCGCAAAGCACTCACAGTGTCTTCAGCGTACATCAGAGACACAGAGTAGGCCTCAGGCCTTTGTGCCCAATAATATAAGGCTCTGACACCTGAACGATGACAACCTTTGGGCACCCCCCGATTGCATTGTCAGTCAAAATTTCAAATGACTAAATCAAAGAGGAGCACCATTATATTCTCAATATGCTTGCATTGGAGGCAGTTCAGAGAAGGTTCACCGGGTTGATTCCTGAGATAAAGGAGTTTTCTTATGAAGAAAGGTTGAGCAGGTTGGGCCTATACTCATTGGAGTTCAGACGAATGAGGGGTGATCTTATTGAAACGTTTCAGTTTCTGAGGGGGCTTGATAGAGTAGATGCAGAGAGAATGTTTCCCCTCGTGGGGGGAATCTAGAACTTGGGGACGTAGTTTCAGAATAAGGGGCCGCCTATTTAAAATGGAAATAAGGAAGAATTTCTTCTCTCAGAGGGTTGTAAATCTGTGGAATTCTCTGCCCCAGAGAGCTGTGGAGGCTGGGTCATTGAATATATTTAAGGCGGAGATGGACAGATTTTTGAACGATAAGGGAATAAAGGGTTATGGGGAGCAGGTGGGGAAGTGGAGCTGAGTCCATGATCAGATCAGCCATGATCTTATTAAATGGCTGACTCCTGCTCCTATTTCTTATGTTCTTATCTTCTAATCCGCATAACTCGCCAATCTGCTTGAAAAGTCGCCCCCTCTGTCCCAGCCCTAGATTATAATCCACTGTCCTTTCTTCTCTGCGGCCCAATCAGTCACTCTGTGCAAGGGCCAGACTGTCCAATCGGAGCAAGTCTTTGTGGGTGGAGATTTATCCAAGTGCAGGAGTTGTGAGACCTGCTGGAGTTTGCCATGAGTTCAGAAAACCCAGAAAACGTGGGGCGGCACGGAGCCTTGATCAGTTCAGTTTGATACGGAGCTCCCAACTCAGCCCATTCTGACAAGTTCAAAGCCAGGACAGGTGCTCGCGTGTGTGTACTGTAAGAGCAGGTGGGTCAGGCATGAATTCAGTACAACAGACTGCCGGGGAGCCTCTTGATTGCTACACTTAATTCAACACGAGAATGCAGCCAGATGAAGAAAATTGGCCAAAGTATCAGCTTACAGTGTCAGCTGTGGCTCAGAGGGTGGCACTCTCGTCTCTGAGTCAGAAGGTCATGGGTTCAAGTCCCACTCCAGAGACTTGAGCACATAAATCTAGGCTGACACTCCCAGTGCAGTGCTGAGGGAGTGCTGCACTGTCGGAGGTGTCATCTTTCAGATGAAACGTTAAACCGAGGCCCCGTCTGCTCCCTCGGGTGGATGTAAAAGATCCCATGGCACTATTTCGAAGAAGAGCAGGGGAGTTATCCCTGGTGTCCTGGCCAATATTTATCCCTCAATCAACATAACAAAAACAGATTATCTGGTCATTATCACATTGCTGTGTGTGGGAGCTTGCTGTGAGCACATTGGCTGCCGCGCTTCCCACATTACAACAGTGACTACACTCCAAAAGTACTTCATTGGCTGTAAAGTCCGGTGGTCGTGAAAGGTGCTATATAAATGCAAGTCTTTCTTTCTTCCTTAATAGAAATGTCCCAGTGCCTGTATCCCAATGACTTTTCTGTTGCATGGGATAACCATGTTGTAGAGACCAGCTGGATTTCAGCAAGTCCTGTCACACGTGGCAGCAATGGTTGTGGGGAACTCTGTGCACAGAGAGACAGATGTAGTACTCTCCATGATTGGGCATTCACAGCCTGAGTGTGCTTCACCTGTGCACCTGACTTTATTGTTACGGTTGGATACAGAGAAAACATAGAAACATAGAAACATAGAAACATAGAAATTTACAGCGCAGAAGGAGGCTATTTCGGCCCATCGTGTCCGCGCCGGCCGACAAAGAGCCGCACGGCCCTCGGTCAGCAGCCCTGAAGGTTACATATAAACCTATGAACAATGAACAATGGCGGAAAGGCAAAGAGCACCCAGCCCAACCAGTCTGCCCCACACAACTGCGACATCCCTTATACTGAAACATTCTACGCTCCCACCCTATTATGTCTATAATGTACCTGTGAATGACTCCACGAGGCAATGTGTTGTACTCAAACCGTAGTGACCTTGGTCCTTTATTCGTAACTACAGAGTGAGACACAAGCATGGTGGCTGCCCTTTTATACAGCCCCTGCCACCAGGGCAGGAAACCCCAGTCTCCACCAGTTGCACCCTCTAGTGGTGCCAACATAGTATATACACAGTGTAAACCTTATTGATAGTACATCAGGTAACAAGTCTCTATCTTATGCAACTATACAGTGACTACACAGAGACTATATCTATAGTCTGCATATATAACACACCCCAACCGGAGCCATGTGATCTCCTGGGAGAGGCGAAAACCAGATAAAAACCCAGGCCAATTTAGGGGGAAAAAATCTGGGAAAATTCCTCTCCGACCCATCCAGGTGATCGAAACTAGTCCAGGAGAGCACCCTGGAGATGCAGTAAACAAACCCCGCCCTGCTGCAAATGCACGGGTTTTGCACGGCAGGGAATCTTCAGGCAGGTGCAATCCATTGCTTGGACCCCTGCAGCTATCAGGGCTGGCGCACTCAGTGACAGTAATGGTCAGCTGTGGTCTGAAACGCCGGTTATTGTGTTCCTAACACAGATGAGACTGCACACAGGGAGGTTAAAGTAACAGTGACCTCAGTCTTTATTAAGACACTCGAGAGTGAGGAACAGGCCTTAGGGGCCGGCTTATATACAATGCTCCCAAAGGATGCTGGGATCCCTTGGAACTTCAGGGGATGCGCTCCCTGGTGGCGGAACATGGGAGTGCATGCTTTACAGATATACAACATCACTCCCCCCTAAAATCAAAGTGAAAACTATTTACAAGGTGAGGCGGTCGGGAGCCTTTCTTTCCCTGGTGGACCGCCTCGGTACAAATGTCTGTTCTGGTGTGTTGGCTGTGCCCTCGCTGGGCTGGCGTGCTGTTGGCCCTGCAGGGCTGCTGGGTGAGCCTGGCCTTGCTGGGCTGTTGGGTGTGATGGGTTCGATTTCCTGGTCCAGGGTGTGTGTTGATCCTTTGGGTGTGTGTTGTGGGCTCAAAAAAGGTGGTGTCTGCTGTGGGTTGTTCAGGGCAGTCTGTAAACCGCAGCCTCGTTTGGTCCAGGTGTTTTCTGCAAATTTGTCCATTGTCTAGTTTGACTACAAACAGCCTATTCCCTTCTTTAGCTATCACCGTGCCCGCGATTCACTTGGGACCATGTCCATAGTTTAGCACATACACAGGGTCATTCAGATCAATTTCCCGTGACACAGTGGCGCGACCATCGTTTACATTTTGTTGCTGCCGCCTGCTCTCTACCTTATCATGCAGGTTGTGGTGAACCAGCGAGAGTCTGGTTTTAAGTGTCCTTTTGATGAGTAGCTCAGCCGGGGGCACCCCCTGTGAGCGAGTGGGGTCTCGTGCAGTAGCTGAGCAGTACTCGGGACAGGCAGGTTTGGAGTGAGCCTTCTGAGACTTATTTAAGGCTCTGTTTGTTGGTTTGTACTGCCCGCTCTGCCTGCCCATTGGAGGCTGGTTTAAACGGGGCCAAGGTGACATGTTTGATCCAATTGCGAGTCATGAATTCTTTAAATTCGGCACTGGTGAAACATGGCCCGTTGTCACTGACCAGTATGTCAGGCAGGCCGTGGGTGGCAAACATGGCCCTCAGGCTTTCAATGGTGGCGGTGGCGGTGCTTCCCGACATTATTTCACATTCAATCCATTTTGAAAAAGCATCCACTACCACCAGAAACATTTTACCGAGAAACGGGCCCGCATAGTCGACATGGATCCTCGACCATGGTCTGGAGGGTCAGGACCACAAACTTAGTGGTGCCTCTCTGGGCGCGTTGCTCAACTGAGCACATACGCTGCATTGCCGTACACAGGACTCTCAGTCAGAGTCGATACCGGGCCACCACACGTGGGATCTGGCTATCGCTTTCATCATTACTATACCCGGGTGTGTGCTGTGGAGATCCGAGCTGAACGTGTCCCTGCCCTTTTTAGGTAGCACTATGCGGTTACCCCACAACAGGCAGTCTGCCTGAATGGACAGCTCGTCCTTTCGCCGCTGGAACGGCTTGATTAGCTCTTGCATTTCAACGGGAATGCTGGCCCAGCTCCCATGCAGTACACAGTTTTTTACTAGGGACAGCAGAGGATCTTGGCTGGTCCAAGTCCTAATCTGGCGGGCCGTGACAGGTGAGTTATCATTTTCAAACGCTTCCATGACCATCAACAAGTCTGCGGGCTGCGCCACCATCAACAAGTTTGTAGGCTGCGCCATTTCCACCCCAGTGCTGGGCAATGGTAGCCGACTGAGAGCATCCGCACAGTTCTCGGTGCCTGGCCTATGGTGGATGGTATAGTTATACGCTGATAGCGCGAGTGCCCACCTTTGTATGCGGGCTGAGGCATTAGTATTTATCCCCTTGTTTTCAGCGAACAGGGATGTGAGGGGCTTGTGATCGGTTTCCAGCTCAAATTTGAGGCCAAACAGGTACTGATGCATTTTCTTTACTCCGAACACACACACTAATGCCCCTTTCTCAATCATGCTGTCGGGTCTCTCAGCCTTAGGCAAGCTCCTGGAGGCATAGGCGACAGGTTGCAACTTCCCCGCAACGTTAGCTTGTTGTAATACACACCCGACTCCGTACGACGACGCATCACATGCTAGCACAAGTCTTTTACACGGGTTATACAATACAAGCAGCTTGTTGGAGCATAAAATGTTTCTGGTTTTCTCGAAAGCAATTACTTGTTTTTTTCCCCATACCCAGTTCTCACCTTTACGCAATAACACATGGAGGGGCTCTAAGAGGGTGCTTAAGCCCCGGTAGGAAGTTACCAAAATAGTTGAGGAGTCCCAGGAACGACCGCAGCTCCGTGACGTTCTGTGGCCTGGGCGCGTTCCTGATAGCCTCTGTCTTGGCGTCTGTGGGCCAAATGCCGTCCGCCGCGATCTTTCTCCTCAAAAACTCCACTTCTGTTGCCATGAAGACGCATTTCGACCTCTTCAGCCGCAGCCCTGCGTGATCCAGTCGCTGGAGGACCTCTTCCAGGTTTTGTAGGTGCTCGACGGTGTCCCGACCCGTGACCAATATGTCGTCCTGAAAAACCATCGTGCGTGGTACCGACTTGAGTAGGCTCTCCATGTTTCTCTGGAAGATCGCTGCAGCTGACCGAATTCCAAACGGGCATCTGTTGTAGATGAACAGTCCCTTGTGCGTGATGATGCAGGTGAGGCCCTTCGAAGACTCCTCCAGCTCCTGCGTCATGTAGGCCGAAGTCAGGTCAAGCTTGGTGAACGTCTTGCCTCCTGTCAGCGTCGCAAACAGGTCGTCTGCCTTAGGTAGCGGGTATTGGTCCTGTAGCGAGAAACGATTCATAGTTACTTTATAATAATGTATACCATGAGTAATCGACACGTACTGCTGTCGTTTATAAAATTCAACCGATCACTGCGTGCATTGACATTTGAAGGATATGGAAGGCTTGGTTTTATGTAGCACCAGATGGTGCAAAGTGCTTTACAGCCAATGAAGTACTTTTGGAGTGTAGTCACTGTTGTAATGTAGGAAATGCAGCAGCCAATTTGCACACAGCAAGCTCCCACACACAGCAATGTGATAATGAGCAGATAATCTGTTTTTGTTATGTGGATTGAGGGATAAATATTGGCCAGGACACCGGGGATAACTATGCTGCTGTTCTTTGCAATAGTGCCCTGGGATCTTTTACGTTCACTTGAGAGGGCAGCTAGGGCCTCAGTTTAACGTCTCATCTACAAACGGCATCTCCAACAGTGCAGCACTCCCTCAGCACCGCACTGGAGTGTCAGCCTAGATGTTTGTGTCCAAGTCCCTGGAGTGACTCAGAGGTGAGAGTGCTACCCACTGATCCACAGCTGACACATGGGGATATTTATCAATGTAAAAGCTCAGTATTTAAGTAAATAAGTCAGCATTTGGAATCAAGTATCACCAGTGCACCTTTGGTGTTCGGAATTGGTGCTTAGTGAGACAGGTGGACCAGGGTTCTGTGTTTTAATATTCCTCATGGGCCGCCCCGCCCTGTGTGAGAACACCACCGCAGGTCGGGGCTATAAATAGAGCTGGAGCGCCGGGCCCTGGAACACCTGTGTGAGAACACAGTGGTGGCACCACACGTTAAAAAAATCCAAGCACAGGCATCTTCCACCCCCTCAATTGGAGTTCAGGACTGGAACATCGGGTCCTTCATTGAAACATCTATGAACCCATGTGGAAGCAAGTCATCCTCGTTCGAGAGACCGTCTATGATATGATATGTTTTAATATTTTAGGCCCCGTTTTCGAAGTTTGGTCTTTTATTGTGCAGTTGTGACTCGTGCTCTGTTTGAGAACTGGGTGATGTTTATTTTTGCTCACAGTGCCTGCCATGGTGGACACCATTGAATGCACTCCTTGCAGCTGAGGTGTGACTGTGTCTGCACAACAATGCAGCCGCGGTGGAGGGAGTGGTGGTGCTGGTGGCTGGGCTCAGGGTCAGGCGGACCACTGCTTTGTCCTGGATGGTGCCGATTGACGTACATCAGGCTGAAACCACTGTTAGCCGGGTCTCTGCTCAGGCGCACTTCACATCAATGAAAGCAGCAGCGTCGAACTGCGGGAGAAAGCACACAAAAGTTGTGGTGGAGAAGGAAGTAATTCTTACCTTGGCTGCGATGTGCGAATGAATGCACATCAGGGAAAGTCATTTGCAGCCTTGATTGCTCTTTTAGTGAACTGTAATGATGTTTAATAACATGCTGAATTGAGTGCCCCATTGTGATGGACCTTTTTGCAAGCAGCAGATGCTGCAAGGTGTCATATTGTGATATATGGTGATTAAATTCCAGTCATTTGAGTAAGAATGAAGACGGCCCTGTATGCTTTCTTTCCTGAGAGCTTAAGGCAATAGCTGATCACCACGGCAACGGGAAGTCGCAGTCCTGTCTCTCTCGCTCCTGGTTTCCTGTGCTGTGCATTTTAGGGGCAGTCGTGCCAACATGAACTGGAGGCGAAGGTGTGCTGATGATCAGTCTAACGTCTGTCCTGCCCAGTGCCACTCACTCACAGCAACAGTCATCCACTTGGCTTTAAAGACATAATTTATTTTGATGTTTGTCACTCTGATAACTAAACAAGGCTCTGTGTATTTAATTGGATTTCTGGTTTGCAGATCAAAATCATCAGCCCCTAACATTTCCTTAATATTAACAATGCTTCTTCTTCCGTATGATAGCAGCAAAGCAAATCAAAGGTCAATATCCAAGTTGGATTTCCAGGCCAAAGCTCCCGGTGTAACAGCGGGGATATCGTGCAGGCTGCCTGTGAGCTCCCTCTGAGGGCAGTGCTCGATGAGGTGCTCCAGAGTCTGATCGGAAGCTCCACAGTCACATGATGGGGAGGCTTTAATCTCCCACCGATGGAGAAGGTGGCAGCATCGACCGTGACCGGTTCTGAGGCGGTCGATGGTTGTCCACTGTTTGCGAGGAAGGTTTGATCCTTCAGGTTGTACTGTGGGGTCCTCGATAAGCAATCCATTCTGTATGTCACAGTTGTTCCAAGCATTTCGCCATCGGTTGCCAAGGCTGAGGGGAGATCGCTGAAGGGCTTCGACGACAGTCCAAAAAGGCCGCCTAGATTTGAGATGGTAGATTGTGCAGGTCGGCCTGGATCGACATGTCTTCGCTGGTGTGGCGGTTGTATTCTCTGGAGACGGCGTATTTGCGGCGTAGGTGTGGTGGTGCGATGTTTGCAAGCATCTACTGCACCACATGTTACAATTGGCATGACTGTAACACGCCAATTTACAGTCGGCATAAAGACAGACAGTGGCATGCACACCGCACAGGGGAGTTCTTACTGGTGTCTTGGCCAACATTTACTCCTCAACCAAAACCTCGAACCACATGATCCACTCATTTATTTCATCGCTGTTTGTGGGAGCTTGCTGTGCGCAATGGGCTGCTGCGTTTCCTACATTACAACAGTGACTACACTCCAGAAGTACTTCATTGGCTGCAAAGCGTTTTGGGACGTCCTGAGGTCGTGAAAGGTGCTATATAAATTTTATTTCTTATGTAAGTTATTGTGATATTAAGCACATCAGTTTTCAAAACCATTTTTGAAGTTCATTTATTTTAATAGTAATATTTATTTATCCCCACAATCTTGGGGGGGCCTCAAGCAGGTGTTAAGCCACTTGTTTGTGTGTGCAAAGGACCTAATGACTGCCTTTCCCAATCTGTTGGGTGACGTACATTACAGGATATCGGTGAGGCCACACCTAGAGTACTGCATACAGTGTTGGTCTCCGTATTTAAGGAAGGATATACTTGCATTGGAGGCAGTTCAGAGAAGGTTCACCAGGTTGATTCCTGAGATGAAGGGGTTGACTTATGAAGAAAGGTTGAGGAGGTTGGGCCTATACTCATTGGAGTTTAGAAGAATGGGAGGTGATCTTGTTGAAACTTATAAGATTCTGAGGGGGCTCGACAGGGTAGATGCAGAGAGGATGTTTGCCCTCGCGGGGGAATCTAGAACTAGGGGGCATAGTTTCAGAATAAGGGGCTGCCCATTTAAAACTGAGATGAGGAGGAATTTCTTCTCTCAGAGGGTTGTAAATCTATGGAATTCTCTACCCTAGAGAGCTGTGGAGGCTGGGCCATTGAATATATTTAAGGCGGAGATAGACAGATTTTTGAGCGATAAGGGAGTGAAGGATTATGGGGAGCGGGCAGGGAAGTGGAGCTGAGTCCATGATCAGATCAGCCATGGTCTTATTGAATGGTGGAGCAGGCTCGAGGGGCCTCATGGCCTACTCCTGCTCCTATTTCTTATGTACTTCCAGCTGGAAATGTATGCACGTTTCCTGACCATCGTTTTATTTAAATTATTAAACCCGTGAGCTTTCAAGACCGCTAGCTGTTGAGTACTTTACTTCCAACCAGAAGCTCGCAATTTTCGTCTTTTTGCCACTGGTTAGTTTTTCCCAGGTTAGTTTGGCATGTGTTGGCCTGGCCGACGAGAACGGAATGCCATAGATGAGCAATATGTTCATGCTGAGAGGACAGGGATAAAGTGACATTGCTAATGCACCTTAATGCCAGCCAATCACCGAGAAGCATCCTGGAGAACTCAGTGATCTGGGTTGTCCTGTCTACTGGGCTGGAGGAGACCGTTTACATCAGCTTTTGAAAAAAATAGCGCGGAAAAGGCTATCAGTCTATGAAAGGGAAGAATAGTCCCCGCCTCTGTACATTACCCCTTCTCTAGCATCAGAAAATAAGATTATTTTCCTTAATGTATATCGTAAATGATGCGTTTTCTATGACAGACTATGGGGTTGAAAGCACACTGTCTTCTTCTGCTTAGGCAGTCCCTTGGAGTCGAGGATGACTTTAAAGGGTGGGAGATGCCTGTGTGTGAATTATTTTAACGTGGGGTGACCGTTCACACCAGCCACCACACGGGCTTGGCAGAGCGAGGTCTTGGTCCAAGATGATTGGAGACCAAGCTCTGCCGAATGGGCCTAGCTCATACACACACACATACTTCCACTGTCCTCCATCCCACATGTCCTCCCTCCTTGGGATTCATAGATGCAGTGTAGTCCTCACCACCTCGCTGTTGGCCCGTGATGCTCCTTCCCTGTGCCACTCCTGGGCCTCAACCTCACCACTCCTGGGCCCCTGATCTTGCCACTGCTCCAGGCCTCCGCTTCGACCTTCGTTCCCGACCTCCACTCCAACCCCTGACCTCCGGCTCCGACCTTCGTTCCCAACCTCCACTCCGACCTTCGTTCCCAACCTCCACTCCGACCTCCGACCTCCGGCTCTGACCTTCGTTCCCGACCTCCACTCCGACCTCCGACCCCGACCTCCACCCTCCGGCTCCGACCTTCGTTCCCAACCTCCACTCCGACCTCCGACCTTCGTTCCCAACCTCCACTCCGACCTCCGACCTTCGTTCCCGACCTCCAACTCCGATTTTCGGTCACGACCTGAGGTCGGGAGCGGAGGTCGGGAGTGGACGTCGGGAGCGGAGGTGGGGAGCGGAGGTCGGGACCGACAGCACGCTGTATGACATGCGTAATGAAAGTGTTCATGAATTGCACAGTGCAACATCTATCCACATACTTCAGAGTGAAGGGGTCCTTCGGTTCCTCCATTTTGGAATGTGTGCTATGTTAGAGCTCCTCCTAGTGGACTACTGCTCCACCTAGTGGCCTACTGTGGTAATGCAACTACTGGTGTAAAGAACAAAGGATCATGTGGCAAGGTCACATGATGACAGTTTTTCTGTTGGGAGCCATCTTGTGTGCAGTGTGCTTCCTAGTGATGTGGTAAGGATATCACAAGTGTTACACTAATAATCTTCCAGGTTAGACGCACAGCAATTCATAATTCACAGCTCCAAATGCAAAATTGATTTGAAAATCGCCTCAGACACATGAAACTGAAAAGCTATCTATGTCCCTCACCACAGCTACTGTGAAATATGTACTGTGGCATTTACTGGAAATGAAAGCGTGCACTAAAAATATTTAAGTTTCTTGTATAAAATAAAGGAGAGAAAGAAAAAGCACCTCGGTTCACACCAACATTGTTAAAATCTCTGCTGTGTAGCTTCTTCTTCTCAGGTAGTCCCTCGGGGTCGAGGAAGACTTGCTTCCACACTAACATGAGTTCTCAGGTGACTGAAGAGTCCAATGTGGGACCTACAGTCTCTGTCACAGGTGGTTGGAGGGAGGGGTGGGTGGGGTGCTTGGTTTGTCGTATGCTCCCGCTGTTTGTGTTTGCCTTCCGCGTGTTCCCGGCGAAGAGACTCGAGGTGTTCGGCACCTTCCCAGATGCTTCTCCTCCACTTTGAGCAGTCTTGGGTCAGGGATTCCCAGGTGTCGCTGGGGATGTTGCACTTTTTCAAGGAGGCTTTGAGTATCCTTGAAGCGTTTTCTCTGCCCTCCTGGGGCCCACCTGCCGTGACACAGCTCGGAATAGAGCGCTTGTTTCAGAGTCTAGTATCGGGCATGTGGACAATGTAGTCGAATGTGGTCAGTGCTTCGATGCAGGGGATGTTGGCCTGAGCGAGAACATTGACATTGGTGCCCCTATCCTGCCAATGGATTTGCAGGACCTAGTGGAGACAGCGTTGGTGGTACTTCTCCAGTGTTTTGAGGTGCCTGCTGTAGATAGTTCATGTCTCTGAAGCATATAGGAGGGCGGGTATCATAAAAACATAGAAACATAGAAAATAGGAGCGGTAGTAGGCTATTCGGTCCTTCGAGTCTGCACCGACATTCAATATGATCATGGCTGATCCTCTATCTCAACACCATATTCCTGCTTTTTCTCCATATCCCTTGATGTCTTTTGTTTCTAGAAATCTATCTATCTCCCTCTTAAATATATTCAGTGACTTGGACTCCACAGCCTTCTGTGGTAGACAATTCCACAGGTTCACCACCCTCTGAGTGAAAACATTTCTCCTCATCTTGGTCCTAAATTTCCTACCCCGTATCCTGAGACTGTGAAGTAAACATCACAGTGGGGGGCAGGGGGGATTTTAACCCACCCGTCGATAGGACTGGGGTGGGTCTTTACATTGGAGCATAGAGCCTTGCGCTCTGCTCCCGCTGCCCACCATGTTAACTGTTCACTGCCGGTGACTGAGGGACGCGCCAGAAGCAAGTGCGAGCCGTATAAATCTACGCGAATCGGGGCCTGGCTACATCAGCGGGGCCCTGACTGGATTTTATCTCAGGCCCTGAGCCGAGAGGCCCCCGGGACTTTCCTGCCACGTGAAAGGTGGTCAGCGACCAGCAGGCGGACGAAGGAGACCTCTAAGGTCAGTCGGAAGCTGCCCTTTATGCCGTTCCCCTGGGCCCCACAAAGAACGTAGCAGTCTTGCCCTGCCCCTGACTCCCCACCCTCTCCCCGCCCCCCGCCAGCCTGCCCCCCCACCCCCCCCCCCACCGCCTTTGGCCCCCTCCTGGACAGCCCACCAGCCAGCTGCCACATTCTGCCCATTTCTGACAGGCAGCTAAACAGTGGCACGCTGAGCAGCCCAGGGCAGTTAAAACACCCTGGGCTGGCAATCTGGGCCAGCCAGTGTGTTTCCCACTCGCCCAATACCCGACTGGGAGTCAAAAGCAACCTCTTCAAATTTGCTATCTCTCAAATGGAGGTGTCCTACAACAACAGCTTGCATTTATATCGCACCTTTGATGTAGTAAAATGTTCCCCAGGCGCTCCACAGGAGCATTAATCAGCAAAAATTTGAGACCGAACCACATAAGAAGGAAGACTTGGATTTATATAGCGCCTTTCACGATCACCGCCCTTTACAGCATATGAAGTACTTTTGGAGCGTAGTCACTGTTGTAATGTGGGAAATGTGGCAGCCAATTTGCGCACAGCAAGCTCCATCAAACAGCAATATGATAATGAGCAGATAATCTATTGTTGTTATGTTGATTGAGGGATAAATATTGGCCAGGACACCAGGGATAACTCCTCTGCTCTTCTTCGAAATAGTGCCATGGGATCTTTTACATAAACCAAGAGAGCAGACGGGCCTCGATTTAACGTCTCATCCGAAAGACGGCACCTCCGACAGTGCAGCACTCCCTCAGCACTGCACTGGAGTGTCAGCCTAGATTCTTTTTGCTATTGTTTCCTGGAGTAAGGAGATGTTAGGACTGGTGACCAAAAGCTTGGTCAAAGAGGTAGGTTTTAAGGAGCGTTGTAAAGCAGAGAGAGGCGCAGAGGTTTAGGGAGGGAGTTCCAGAGCTTGGGGTCTCGGCAGTGGAAGGCACGCCCGCCAATGGTGGAGTGACTGAAATCGGAGATGTACAAGAGGCCAGAACTGCATTGTTCTGTAGCTACAGTACTGCTACATACATCAATGTGATAGTGAAGTGTCAAAATACTTGCTTGAAAAATATGGCCTGTAGCATAGAGGCTCATCCATAGACAGTACAGTGTGCATGAATATTGTATAAGCCCTTCTTACAATTTGACAAAATAGTAACAAAATGATTCTGGTTTGGGTTCAGAGTCGACCGTAGCGGGCTTTGTGATATAAGTGGCACTTACGAGATTAAGAGAGAAATGTCCCATGATGCTATTGATCATTCAGAAAGTGGAACACTGCATAAGAAAGCACGGCAAACATCACAGACAGCATCGCATAGGTTACTGCACTGAAAGTTGCGTCTGTGCTGACTGATATATTGCTGAGCCGCAGAGAATCGCCGCCCTAAGCGAGACCCGGCGGGCAGGAAAAGGCCAGTTGAAGGAACATGGTGGTTACACCTTCTCCTGGAAAGGGAAACCAGAGGAAGAATGCTGCCTTCATGGAGTCGGCTTTGTCGTCAAGAATGAGCTGGTCGACCGCATCAAAGACTCCCACTGCGGGATCAACGAACGCCTCATGACTCTCCGTATCACCCTATCTCGGAACCAATGTGCCACGGTCATCACTGTGTACGCCCCCACACTCGATGCAACGGATAAGGCTAAAGAGGGTTTTTATTCCAACCTCAAGACATTCTTGTCCCGCGTCCCCACAGGCGACAAATTGATCCTCCTAGGTGATTTTAATGCCAGGCTCGGCAAAGACACAGCCCTCTGGGGAGGTGTGTTTGGCAGAGAGGGGGTAGGGAAAGCCAACTCCAGCGGTACCCTACTCCTGACAAAATGTCTAGAGCATGAACTTCTCATTACCAACACCCTGTTCTGCCAGAGGGACAAATACAAGGCATCATGGCAACACCCTCGCTCCAAACACTGGCACCTGCTCGACTACGTCATCGTCCGAGCCGGGGATTGCAAGGATGTGCACATCACCCGCGCCACGACAGGAGCTGATGACTGCTGGACAGACCACCGCCTAATCTGATCCATCATCAACATTAACATTGCCCCAAAGCAGAGGGGATAGCAGAAGCAGTTCCACAAAAAAGTCAATGCCGGGGCACTTAGAGACCCAGCTAAGAGAGCCCTATACAGCCAGCGCCTCACAGCCAATCTGACGTGCCATGATGACCCTGAGATGTTGAATGCCCATAGCGCTTGGTCTGCCCTCCAGGCCTCTATAACCAGTGCCTGTGAAGAGACACTTTGTCACTCAACCAGAAAACATCAGGACTGGTTTGATGAAAATGATCAGGAGATCGAAGAACTATTAGATCGCAAGCGCAAAGCATTTCTGAGCCTCAAGCAACAGCCCAACTCGGGAGCTGCAAAACAACATTACAGACGGCTCAAGGCTCAGGTCTAACAAAAAACTCGGGACCTAAAGAACAGGTGGTGGATGGAGAAAGCACAGGAGAAACAGCAGCTGGCCGACAGCCACGATATGCGAGGATTCTTCACTGCAGTCAATGCCACCTGCGGTCCAAACTCCCAAAGCCCCACCCCACTCCTGGCCAAGAATGGGGAAACACTCATCAAGGACACCGAGGCTGTCAGGGCCCGATGGCAGGAGCACTTTGAAGATCTCCTCAATCAAGACTCTGCCTTTGACTCAAGTGTTCTCGATTCCATCCCGCAGCATGCGACCCGCCACCAACTCAGTGAAACTTCAAAATTGCACGAGGTAGGCAAAGCCATAAAACAGCTTAAAAATAACAAGGCTACGGGTGCGGATGGAATCCCTGCTGAGGTGCTCAAATATGGCGGAGAGGCACTTTTGGCGCAGATACATAACCTCATCTCTCTCGTCTGGAGGGAGGCGAGCATGCCGGGAGATCTCAGGGATGCAGTGATTGTGACCATTTTTAAAAAGAGGGACAAGTCCGACTGCAGCAACTACAGGGGAATCTCCCTGCTTTCAGCCACTGGGAAAGTTGTCGCTCGAGTTATCCTCAATCGTCTTCTCCCTGTGGCCGAGGAGCTCCTCCCGGAAACACAATGCGGATTTCGTCCCCTCCAGGGCACAACAGACATGATCTTTGCAGCGCGACAGTTGCAGGAAAAATGCAGGGAGCAGCGCCAGCCCTTACACATGGCCTTTTTCGATCTTACAAAGGCCTTTGACACTGTCAACCATGAGGGTCTGTGGAGCGTCCTCCTCCGTTTCGGATGCCCCCAAAAATTTGTCAACATCCTTCGCCTGCTTCACAATGACATGCAGGCCGTGATCCTTACCAACGGATCCATTACAGACCCAATCCATGTCCGGACCAGGGTTAAACAGGGCTGCATTATCACTCCAACCTTCTTCTCAATCTTCCTCACCGCCATGCTCCACCTCACAATCAACAAGCTTCCCGCTGGAGTGGAACTAAACTACAGAACCAGTGGGAAGCTGTTTAACCTATGCCGCCTCCAGGTCAGGTCCAAGATCACCCAAACCTCTGTCGTTGAGCTACAGTATGTGGATGATGCCTGCGTCTGTGCACATTCAGAGGCTGAACTCCAGCATATAGTCAATGTATTCACTGAGGCATATGAAAGTATGGGCCTTACGCTTAACATCCGTAAGACAAAGGTCCTCCACCAGCCTGTCACCGCCGCACAGCACTGCCCTCCAATCATCAAGATTCACGGTGTGGCCCTGGACAACGTGGACCATTTTCCATATCTCGGGAGCCCCTTATCAACAAAGGCAGACATTGATGGGGAGATTCAGCATCGCCTCCAATGTGCCAGCACAGCCTTCGGGGAAAAGAGTGTTTGAAGACCAGGCCCTCAAATCTACCACCAAATTCATGGTCTACAGGGCTGTAGTAATACCTGTCCTCCTGTATGGGTCTGAGGCATGGACGATGTACAGAAGACACCTCAAGTCGCTGGAAATATATCACCAACGATGTCTCCGCAAGATCCTGCAAATCTCCTGGGAGGACAGGCGCACCAACATCAGTGTCCTCGACCAGGCTAACATCCCCAGTATTGAAGCACTGACCACACTCGATCAGCTTCGCTGGGCAGGCCACATAGTTCGCATGCCAGATACGAGACTCCCGAAGCAAATGCTTTATGTGGAGCTCCTTCATGGTAAACGGGCTAAAGGAGGACAGTGGAAACGTTATAAGGACACCCTCAAAGCCTCCCTGGTAAAATGCGATATCACCACTGACACCTGGGAGACCCTGACCGCAGACCGCCCGAAGTGGAGAAAGTCCATCCGGGAGAGTGCTGAGCTCTTTGAGTCTCGATGCAAGGAGCATGAAGAGGTCAAGCGCAGGCAGCGGAAGGAGTGTGCGGCAAACCAGTCCCACCGACCCCTTCCCTCGACATATGTCTGTCCCACCTGTAACAGGGTCTGTGGCTCTCGTATCGGACTGTTCAGCCATCAAAGAACTCACTTTGGGAGTGGAAACAAGTCCTCCTCGATTCCGAGGGACTGCCTATGATAGAAACATAGAAACATAGAAAATAGGTGCAGGAGTAGGCCATTCGGCCCTTCGAGCCTGCACCACCATTCAATAAGATCATGGCTGATCATTCCCTCAGTACCCCTTTCCTGCTTTCTCTCCATACCCCTTGATCCCTTCAGCCGTAAGGGCCATATCTAACTCCCTCTTGAATATATCCAATGAACTGGCATCAACAACTCTCTGCGGTAGGGAATTCCATAGGTTAACAACTCTCTGAGTGAAGAAGTTTCTCCACATCTCAATCCTAAATAGCCTACCCCTTATCCTAAGACTGTGTCCCCTGGTTCTGGACTTTCCCATCATCAGGAACGTTCTTCCCGCATCTAACCTGTCCAGTCCCGTCAGAATCTTGTAAGTTTCTATGAGACCCTCTCTCATCCTTCTAAACTCCAGTGTATAAAGGCCCAGTGATCCAGTCTCTCCTCATATGTCAGTCCCGGGAATCAGTCTGGTGAACCTTCGCTGCACTCCCTCAATAACAAGAACGTCCTTCCTCAGATTAGGAGACCAAAACTGAACACAATATTCCAAGTGAGGCCTCACCAAGGCCCTGTACAACTGCAGTAAGACCTCCCTGCTCCTATACTCAAATCCCCTAGCTATGAAGGCCATTTGCCTTCTTCACCGCCTGCTGCACCTGTATGCCAACTTTTAATGATTGATGAACCATGACACCCAGGTCTCGTTGCACCTCCCCCTTTCCTAATCTGCCGCCATTCAGATAATATTCTGCCTTCGTGTTTTTGCCCCCAAAGTGGATAACCTCACATTTATCCACATTATACTGCATCTGCCATGCATTTGTCCACTCACCTAACCTGTCCAAGTCACCCTGCAGCCTTTTAGCATCCTCCTCACACCTCACACCGCCAGCCAGCTTAGTGTCATCTGCAAACTTGGAGATATTACTCAATTCCTTCATTTAATCATTAATGTATATTGTAAAGAGCTGGGGTCCCAGCACTGAGCCCTGCGGCACCTCACTAGTCACTGCCTGCCATTCTGAAAAGGACCCGTTTGTCCCGACTCTCTGCTTCCTGTCTGCCAACCAGTTCTCTATCCACGTCAGTACATTACCCCCAATACCATGTGCTTTGATTTTGCACACCAATCTCGTGTGTGGGACCTTGTCAAAAGCCTTTTGAAAGGCCAAATACCCCACATCCAATGGTTCTCCCTTGTCCACTCTACTAGTTACATCCTCAAAAAATTCCAGAAGATTCGTCAAGCATGATTTCCCTTTCATAAATCCATGCTGACTTGGACCGATCCTGTCACTGCTTTCCAAATGCGCTGCTATTTCATCCTTAATAATTGATTCCAACATTTTCCCCACTGCCGATGATGATGATTGCTGAGCCGCAGAGAATGGTTTCAAGAGGTCTCAGAATGCGTCAGCACCAGACTTATGGGGCCGGAATTGATGGCCTTACCACCCACTGCCGCACACTGCCACCGAGATCTGCCAACATTCCTCTCCGGGTTGCGCCAGTGCCAGTTTGCATTTGGTCTGGATCGGGCTGGAGGGGAGAACCGCCAGGAAGCGCCCGCTGACGTCAGCGGACGGCCGAGTGGCGTAAGTGACCTCCCGCCCGCCGAGATACTGGATTGGTGCTGGCGGGAGTCGGCGCCAGCAGGGGGAAGGACCGCCGTGAGGAGGCTGGTCTAACCCCGATGGTAAGTTTTAAAAAACTGAAAAAAAAAGTTGAGTGAACTTTCTAATACATTTTTTTTCACAGCGACTTACCTGAATGGGTTCCCCTGAAGGTCTTCCGGGTAATTTTTTTTTTCCATTCAATTTTATTTGAACGTCTTCGACCCTCCGTGGGCCCGGCTTCATCCTCTGTGGCACTTCGGCTGCAAGAGCCTTTGCCGCCGAGATTGGGAGCTCCCGTCCAGTTTGACGCCGCACGTCGCTCGTTTACCGCCGGCCCAAGTTTAAAATTATTTTTCATCAATTTCCCACCCAAAGTGGGAATGTTGGCCTGAAAGAGAACAGTGAGGTTGGGGGGCCTATCCTGTCAATGGATTCGCAGGATTTTACGGTCTCTCGGCGGCCTTTTGGGCGGCACTTGGGTGGGACTTGGCCTTCACCAAGTTCGGCCCCTAGGTCAGACAAGTGATCTACTCAGAATGCTATTTATTATATGTGCAGATGCTGAAAAAGAGGAAGAAGACTTGGATTTATATAGCACCTTTCACGACCAACGGACGTCTCACAGCACTTTACAGCCAATGAAGTACTTTTTGAAGTGTAGTCACTGTTGCAATGTGGGAAACACAGCAGCCAATTTGTGCACAGCAAGCTCCTACAAACAGCAATATGATAAACAGAAAGGAATATTGGGTGCGGGCTGCCAATTCACTGTGAGCCTGTTTCACACTGGCACAGACCAATTCCAGTCCCATGGTTTCTCCCATAGTTCGGCTGCCCAGTGTCCAGCCTATCTCAGCTGCCTCTCTGGTTTGCTACACGTGGTCTGAGTCATATTCTTCCACTCAAGCCCGGTACTTACAGGTTATATACCTGCATCTATCGAATATTTGTAATTAGCCAACCGAGGCGCCGTCTGCTCTCCCAGGTGGACGTAAAGGATACCATGACAAAAAGAGCAAGGAGTTTTCCCCGGTGTCCTGGTCAATAGTTATCCCTTAGTCAAACTCACAAAAAAAACAGATGATCTGGTCATCATCAATTGCTGTTTGTGTGAGCTTGCTGTGCGCATATTTGCTGCTGTGTTTCTTACATTACAACAATGACTACGCTTCAAAAATCCTTAATTGGTTGTAAAGTGCTTAGGGATGTCCTGAGATGGTGAAATGTGCTATTTAAAGCAAGTCTTTCTTTCTTTTATAAATACGATATTTCTCCACCTCCGCTCCCCTTCCAGTGTGCTGGCAGAGCCCAGCATGTGGGTGCAAAAGACAAGGCTGAACCATCTCCAGCCAGAAGTGCCAAGTGGATGATCTACCTCCTGAGGTCCCCACCACCACAGAAGCCAGTCTTCAACCAATTCGATTCACTCCACGTGATATCAAGAAACGGCTGAGCGCACTGAATACAGCATCATCATCATAGGCCGACTCTCGGAGTGGAGGAGGACTTGCTTCCACACTAACATGAGTTCTCAGGTGACTGATGAGTCCAATGTGGGATCTACAGTCTCTGTCACAGGTGGGGCAGGCGGTGGTTGGAGAGACGGGTGGGTGGGGAGCCTGGGTTGCCGCAAGCTCCTTCCGCTGTTTGCGCTTGGCTTCAGCTTGCTCCCGGCGACGAAACTCGAGGTGTTCAGCGCCTTCCTGGAAGCTTCTCCTCCATTTTGGGCAGTCTTGGGCCAGGGATTCCCAGGTGTCAATGGGGATGTTTCATTTTTTCAAGGAGGCTTGAGGGTGTCCTTGAAGCATTTCCTCTGCCCACCTGGGGCTCGCTTGCCGTGTCAGAGCTCCGAGTAGAGCGCTTGCTTTGGGAGTCTAGTATTGGGTATGCTGACGATGTGGCCCACCCAGCGGAGCTGATCGAACGTGGTCAGTGCTTCGATGCTGGGGATGTTGGCCTGAGCCAGAACACTGACGTTGGTGCACCTATCCTGCCAATGGATTTGCAAGATCTTGCAGAGGCAGCATTGGTGATACCTCTCCAGTGCTTTGAGCTGCTGGTTGTACATAGTCCATGTCTCTGAAGCATATCGGAGGGTGGGTATCACCACTGCTCTGTAGACCATGAGCTTGGTGTCGGGTTTGAGGTCCTGGTCTTCAATCATTCTCTTCCTCAGGCGACCGAAGGCTGCACTGGCACACTGAAGGCGATGTTGGACCTCGTCATCGATGTCTGCCCTTGTTAACAGTAGGCTCCCGAGGTATGGAAAATGGTCCACGTTGTCCAAGGCCTTGTCGTGGATGTTGATAACTGGGAGGCAGTACTGTGTGGTGGGGTCAGGTTGGTGGAGCACCTTTGTCTTACGGATGTTTAGCATAAAGCCCATGCTTTTGTATGCCTCGGTGAAGGTGTTGACGATGGTTTGGAGTTCAGCCTCTGAGTGTGCGCAGACGCAAGCGTCGTCTGCTTATTGTAGTTCAGTGACAGAGGATGGGACGACCTTGGATCTGGACTGGAGGTGACGGAAGTTGAACAGTTTCCCGTTTGTTCTGTAGATTAACTCCACTCCAGCGGGGAACTTACTGAGGGTGAGATGGAGCATTGCAGCGAGGAAGATCGAGAACAGGGTTGGTGCGAAGGCACAGCCCTGCTTGACCCAGGTCCACATGTGAATTGGGTCTGTGGTGGATCCGTTGGTCAGGATAGCGGCTTGCATGTCATCGTGAAGCAGGTGGAGGATGGTGACACACTTTTGAGGGCAGCCGAATTTGAGGAGGACGCTCCATAATCCCTCACGGTTGACAGAGTCGAAGGTCTTTGTGAGGTCAAAGAAGGCCATGTACAAGGGTTGGTGCTGTTCCCTGCATTTCTCTTGTATCTGCCAGATGGTGAAGATCATGTCCATTGTGCCTCTTAGTGGGTGTAATCCACATTGCGACCCTGGGAGGAGCTCTTCAGCCACTAGGAGAAGGCGATTGAGGAGGATTCTTGCAATGGCTTTCCTGATGGTCGACAGCAGGGAGATTCCTCTGTAGTTGCAGCAGTTGGACTTGTCGCCTTTCTTGAAGATGGTCACAATTACCAGCATGCTCTCCTCCTTCCAGATAAGGGAGATGAGGTCATGAATCCGCGCCAGTAGTGCTTCTCCGGCATGTTTTAGTGCCTCGGCAGGGATTCCATCTGCTCCTGAGGCCTTGTTGTGCTTCAGTTGTCGGATGGCCTTTTCTACCTCGTGCCGGGCTGGGGTTGTGCTGAGCTGGTGGCGGGTAGCATGCTGTGCGATGGAGTCGAGGACACTCACGTCAAAGACAGAGTCTCGGTTGAGGAGATTTTCGAAGTGCTCCTTCCAGCGGGCACTGACTGCCTCTCTGTCCTTGATGAGTGCCTCTCCGTTCTTGGCCAGCAGTGGGGTAGGGCCTTGGATGCTTGGGCCGTAGGTCATCTTGACTGCGGTGAAGAATCCTCGCATGTCGTGGTTGTCGGCTAGTTTTTCTCCACCCATCAGCTGTTCTTTTGGGTCTCTGGTTTTCCATTGGACCTCGGCTTCAGACGTCTGTAGAGCTGCTTTCTTGCCCTCGAGTTGTGGTCCTGTTTCCAGTACAAGAATGCTTTGCACTTGCGGCTTATTAGCTCCTGGATCTCCTGGTCGTTCTCGTCGAACCAGTCTTGGTATATCCTGGTCGACTGACCAAGCGTCTTTTCACCGGTGCTGCTTATGGAGACCTTGAGGGCAGACTAGATGCTGTGGACCGTCTGCATCTCTGGGTCACTGGAAGTCACCAGGTTGGCAGTGAGACGCTGGCTGAATCAGGCTTTCTTAATGAGATCTTTGAGTGCTCCAGCGTTGATTTTCCTGCAGTGTTGTTTCTGTTGCCGCTGCTGCTTTGGGGCTATATTGATAATGACAGAGTGGATTAGTCGGTGGTCCATCCAGCAGTTGTCAGCTCCTGTCATGGCGCGGGTGATGCGCGCGTCTTTGCGGTTCCTCGCTCAGAGGATGACGTAGTTGAGCAGATGCCAGTATTTGGAGCGAGGGTGTTGCCATGTTGCTTTTTATTTGTCCTTCTGATGGAACAAGATATTGGTTATGGTGAGGTCGTGTTCTAAGCATTTCGTCAGGAGGAGGGTGCCTTTGGAGTTGGCTTTCCCTACCCCCTCTCTGCCGATCACGCCTCCCTGGAGGTCAGTGTCCTTTCCAACTCTGGCGTTAAAGTCGTCAAGGAGGATCAGCTTGTTGTCCGTTGGGACTCGGGACAGGGATTGTTCGAGGCTGGAGTAGAATTCCTCTTTGGACTTGTCTCTAGCTCCTAGTGTTGGGGCGTACGCACTGATGACCGTAGCGCACTGGTTCCAGGCTAGGGTAAGCCGAAGGGTCATGAGGCGTTCGTTTATCCCACAAGGGGAGTCTCTGAAGCGCCTACCCCATGGAGGCGTGTTCTACCTCTGGTTTGCCTTTCCAGAAGAAGGTGTAGCCACAACCTTGTCCTTTGAGCTACCCTTCCCCTGCCCGCCGGGTCTCGCTTAGGGCGCGATGTCTATGTTGAAGCGCCTGAGTTCCCGGGCAATGATATAGGTGCAGCGTTCCAGT